>NC_064632.1:111297123-111529623 GCF_023864275.1 Schistocerca cancellata
ACTAATGAGACTGCCTACACTACTCTTGTTTGTCCTCTGCTAGAGTATTGTTGTACTGTATGGTATCCTTACCAGATAGGACTGATGGAGGACATTGGAAGAGTTTAAAGAAGGGCAGCTTGTTCCCTACTATCACAAAATAGGGGCAAGATTGTCATGGGCATGAAACATGATTTGGAGTGGCAATAATTAAAATAAGTTCGTTTCCTGTTGTGGCAAGATCTTTTCATGAAATTTCAATCTCGAACTTTCTCCTCTCCTCCGAATATGAAAATATCATGTTTATGCCCACTTACAAAGGAAGAAAGGAGCATAATAATAAAATATACAATATGTGCTCAGAAGTATCTGGACAACCCCAAAAATATATGTTTTTCATATTAGGCATATTGTGCTGCCAGGTACTCCATATCAGCGACCTCAGTAGTCATTAAACATCGTGAGAGAACAGAGGGGGTGCTTTGCAGAACTCACGAACCTCGAACATGGTCAGGTGATTGGGTGTCACTTGTGTCATACGTTTGTATGCGAGATTTCCACACTCCTAAACATCCTTAGGTCCACTGTTTCCGATGTGATAGTGAAGTGGAAACGTAAAGAAACAAGTACAGCACAAAAGCATACAGGCCGACCTCATCTGTTGAGCGACAGACACCACCAACAGTTGAAGAGGCTTGTAATGTGTAATAGGCAGACATCTATCCAGACCATCACACAGGAATTCCAAACTGCATCAGGATCCACTGAAAGTACTATGACGGTTAGGCAGGAGGTGAGAAAACTTGGATTTGATTGTTGAGCGGTTGCTCATAAGCCGCACATCACGCTGGTAAATGCCAAACGACGCCTCGCTTGGTTTAAGGAGCGTAAACATTGGACTACTGAACAGTGGAAAAACTGTGTGTGGAGTGATGAATTGTGGTACACAATGTGGCAATCCGATGGCAGGGTGTCGGTATGGCGAACCTGGTGAACGTCATCTGCCAGCGTGCGTAGTGCCAACAGTAAAATTCGGAGGCGATGGTGCTATGGTGTGGTCGTGTTTTTCATGGACGGGGCTTGCACCCCTTGTTGTTTTCCTTGGCCTATCTCAGCACGGGAATATATTGATGTTTTGAGCACCTTCTTGCTTCCCACTGTTGAAGAGCAATTCAGGGATGGTGATTGCTTTTTTCAACACAATGGAGTACCTGTTCATAATGCATGGCCTGTGGCAGAGTGGTTGCACAACAACATCATCCCTCTAATGGACTGGCCTGCACAGGGTCCTGACCTGAATCCTATAGAACATATTTGGGATGTTTTGTAATGTCGACTTTGTGCCAGGCCTCACCAACCGACATCGATACCTCTCTTCAGTGCAGTACTCCGTGAAGAATGGGCTACCATTCCCCAAGAAACCTTCCAGCATCTTATTGAACGTATGCCTGCGAGAGTGGAAGCTGTCATCAAGGCTAAGGGTCAGCCAACACCACAATGAATTCCAGCATTACCAATGGAGGTAGCCATGAACTTGTAAGTCATTTTCAGCCACGTGTCAAGCTACTTTTGATCAAATAGAGTATCAGAGCATGCACGGAAAGATTTAAGAGTTTCTTTTTCCCATGTGCTGTTCCAAAGTTGAACTGTAGATAAATAGCATGAAAGTTGTTCAATGAACCATCTGCGAGGCACATAAGTCTGGACTGCGGAGTAGTCACATAGATGTATACTAAAAATACCTATTTCTACAATTTAGCTTACTGTAGTATGTTTAGTTAAGATACAGCATACAGTTTAATTATTATTTTCATTTGCAACTTCTAAAACTTATGTATAAGAAAGAAGAGGAGAGACTTAGGCATTTAGAGAGTGTTTGTGTATATACTTGGACACTAACACATTAATTTGTCAATATGTACACTTCAGTTTTGTTTCAAT
This sequence comes from Schistocerca cancellata, assembly GCF_023864275.1. Classification (NCBI taxonomy): domain Eukaryota; kingdom Metazoa; phylum Arthropoda; class Insecta; order Orthoptera; family Acrididae; genus Schistocerca; species Schistocerca cancellata. Next base: position 111,299,044 of record NC_064632.1, read on the forward strand.
GATTCAATTAGAAAATGCTTTGCTGGTAGTTACACTTAAACTTGCAAAAGACCAATAAATAAAAGTTATGTTTTATCTTTGCTAATATCACTGTTTATTGGTAGGCCAGAATTTTGCAATACCATAATTATCTTATCTTCATAAATTTATTCTTACCACCACATGTGATGAAATGAAGATCTTAAAAAAGACAACCTATGTCATTAATTAAACTTAGCGAAATAACATGCAAGGCCACACTGAAAACTTACGTATGTATCTGTGTTTGTTCAAGGATAAGCCGCTCAATGCTTTCTTTGATGATGAACACTGAAGCCAGTTGTGCCAAAACAGTGCTTCCAAAAACAGCAAGTACCTCAAATCTCTCATATCCAAAACTGTACAATGGAGACGGTTTCTGTTTCTTTACCCAAACTGAAAGAATGCATATTATCAAGCTGCAACGGAAGAAAGAAACAGAAATCAGTTTTATAAAAATATCAATTATTATTATTTTTGCTACTGCAATTGAAGAGCTAACATCATTACTACATATTAATATTGGCAGGTACCAGTTGTCTAAATGTTTCATACTATCTAAATAAATTAAATTCATGTTTGTGATGATCATAATTATAAGTAAATTAACTTGTACATTATACAAGTTAAATTGGTGATTTACTGTACGGGAGACTCCTCAACATTACATTATGCTAATAGCTCTTAGCATTCTGTGCTGAGGCTGCTTTCATTGTGCATGTACTTCTACTAAATGCTGCTGCCTGTGCTGAGGTACAGCATTCTGGCCGATATGAAATACCTATCATACTATTATACAAAAATTATTAGGTGAAAAAATTTGTCTTTGCTCCATAAAAAACTGAATTTCTTTTATTATTCATCATACTTACTGTGCTGAATCAAATTAAATAAAATAGTGCATGAAATTTTAAGGACTTCACAGAGGTAGAAATAGGTAGCATAAATTTTGCTTATGGTTGATTTTAGCTTGTACATTACAGTATATGAAACACATGTAAGATGATAAAATTTTATTTAAAATTGAGAGCAGAATATATTTCGTACTCGAGTTATTGGGTTTTATATCCAAAAGGACGGACACGTGCGACATTCCCAGTTCCATCCATGAAGACTCACTGCCTGCTATGAAATACTTACCAACTGTCTTTAAGAAAACTGAAAGGTGAAAAAAAAATTGATTTTTGCACATCTTACAGTCTGATATCTTTTTTGACTGAATTTCTTTTCATTATATGCCATAGTTACTATGCTGCATCAAATTAAATAAAACATTGTGCGAAATTTTGAAGGCAGGAATGTGGAGACAGGATGGACAAAACTGTTGTATGAAGGATGCAAAGACATAAGGTTACTTCAGATTGAAGCCATTACCTGAGATTGAGGCCAGGACGATTCTGCAAGCGGAAAGTGCATTGTAAGGGTAACTCCCATCTGTGTAGTTCAGAGAAGGTGGTGGTGGTGGAAGGAAGGATCCATATGGCTCAGGTTCCTTCCCACCCATTTTAAGTTGCCACATCACCTTCAGCGGGTGTCGCCACCCGCCCCACAGCCCTTTCCCTGCCTCCCTCTCCCTCCACCCACACCACCTGACACTATCAGCACAACAATCCGTCCTCCTGCCACAAAAGAGCACTGACACTGTCAGTCTAGCTGGCACCATGTAAGGGCATAGGCATGTGTGGGAGCGTATATGTGTTTATTTTGCTCTAGCTCGTCAAAGGATAAAATCGGAAAGCTAGCATGTTTTCTTAGTTTTATATGTGCCTATCAGCAACTCAATGCTTCAGCTTTTTGGTGAGTGGGTTACTTTAATCCTAAAGCAAGAAGGGTGTACGAAGAGGCCATAGACATTCAAAAGCGCAAAAACAATTTCAACAGAAAAGAAGCTGTGGGCTATAGTACTAAATAAAGCAGACAGCAGCAACTCTTCTCTTTCCACGGCATATGGCAGCGTGACTCTGTGATCTTAGGCAGCAGTCTGATGACATCACAGACCAATCATTGCATGGATGGATATGAACAGTTTGGCTTGCTGGGCTACTTTGAGTCTGTAACACCTTTCTGAGTCATTAAAACCTCCGATGACGTCTCCAGCATTGGAAGACAAAATGTCAGGCAATTAATTATGCCTTGGGCCACGGGCCTTATGCCTATAAAACATATACCACCAATAATGTAAATGCCAGCTGTGACAGCCTCCATTCTATGGTTATAGCTTTTACTTTTATCCATGATGGGTACAACTTCTTGTTGTTAAAATCATAGTTCTGATGATGAAAGCTTGCTTCTTTAAAACATATCAATTTCATTTTAATTTTATCCATATTTCGCAAATGTTCAGTACAGTGGAGGTAGGAATAAATAAAAAAAACCTTCAGTTACAACTTGTTTTGTTTTCTTAAGTACACAATGCATTTTGGACCCTGTGGGTCCAACATCAGGTGTAATTTGTCTTAATACATGCTTTTTTTTTTTTCTCTTGAATGAGGTGAAATGCATATTTCTGTCAAAATGCATCATGTACTTAATAAAACATAAAAAGTTGTGACTGACGGCATTTTTTAAATTCATACCTACAGGATATCAATTTCAGTAATTCTGCTTTATAAGTGTGTTAAGCCTATATTTTAAAATAGCTATGTTTAACCATGCCTTTATCTTCACTTCCATTTCACTTCATAACAAATTTTATGAATGGGCTAATGGTGTTGTCATGGTTCTTTTTGTTGCCCTTGGTAGCTAATTTGTTTATAGAAGACATTGAGGAAATAATGCTGTGTCTGTGTTTGAAACCTGCAACGTTCTTGAGATATCAAAACAACACCATTGAAATGACGTCCCATGGCATAGATAATGTATGTAATCAGCATGACAGACATCATTGTGATAAGTCTGCAAACAGCCTTAGTTACATACTATGACTCTGTCACCCCTGTAGTTGTACTTTTATCTGGCTGTTTAGGAATCAAGCAAGAACTTATGCAGACATCTGCAGAAAACAATAAATTACACTCAGCCCGACGTGTGTCAGATTATTGTTCCCAAATAATGGCTGCAACATGTAACTTATTTGCATATTACGAGGAACCACCTTATTACACACGACACCTGATAATACCACAGCCTTATTATTCCACATACTACCACACAACAGTCTATCTGAAATCACCCATTTACGATCAGACAGACGGAACTACATTTTTGCCACTTTTGAGTTTTTAGTACCATAAGGTACACAGATTCAAGACCTACGTTACGACCAAACAAGCGTAGCTCTATCTTATATGATTTACATTTTAGTTGTCAACGATCTACATTTTACAAAAAATAGTAAGGATCAGACAGACGGAAGAGCTGATCTGTTTTTAGACCCCAGGACGCAGCGTTAATTTGTGAAACTGAACAGCTCTTACGTTTCTCTGATCCTAACAGAACTGTTAGAAGTTGCTTTTCCCGCTACTTCTCTTTAGATGCATTGATGTCGTTGCTTCATGTCAAAAATGAATATATGGAGTCCAGAGGAACAAGGATGGTGGAAATGTGCCTGGAGAAGGAATATAATATAATGGAATCTTGTAAATGTTAGAACCTGTTTCTTAGTGTATATATTTTGGTAGTAAGTAATTATTATTACTACTATTACTGCTGTTGTCATTATTATTATTATTATTATTATTATTGTTATTGAAACTTCCTGGTAGATTAAAACTGTGTGCCGGACCGAGACTCGAACTCGGGACCTTTGCCTTTCGCGGGCAAGGTCCCGAGTTCGAGTCTTGGTCCGGCATACAGTTTTAATCTGCCAGGAAGTTTCATATCAGCGCACACTCCGCTGCAGAGTGAAAATCTCATTCTGGAAACATCCCCCAGGCTGTGGCTAAGTCATGTCTCCGCAATATCCTTTCTTTCAGGAGTGCTAGTTCTGCAGGGTTCGCAGGAGAGCTTCTGTAAAGTTTGGAAGGTAGGAGACGAGATACTGGCAGAAGTAAAGCTGTGAGGACGGGGTGCGAGTCGTGCTTGGGTAGCTCATTTGGTAGAGCACTTGCCCGCGAAAGGCAAAGGTCCCGAGTTCGAGTCTCGGTCCGGCACACAGTTTTAATCTGCCAGGAAGTTTCATATCAGTGCACACTCTGCTGCAGAGTGAAAATCTCATTCTGGATTATTATTATTATTTATATTCATAGCTGAGGAAGAACGTGATGTGGAGATGCTCAGGACATTCATTGGTTCAGATACAGATGATGATCCCTCTTCCTATGAACCGGACAACACAACAGATTCTGGCGAGTAGCCAAGCAATTACTAGACACTATAGAAGTTCCAGTTAATTTTCTATTCCCTTCCTCTGAATACCTGTCATGTTATTGTTAAGGACAGCGATATGGACATGGAACATCCCTTGTAAAGAGTGTCACAAAAGCTGCTGGGGATGCAACTACTGCACAAGTAAATCATCACAATCAGGATGGGGAAACTGCAGATGACAATGCTCGTATAGAGAATAGTAACAAAACAAGAAAATAAAAAAGGGCAGTGGTTAAAGAGGAATGGAAAAGAAATCAAAGAAAATTCAATCGACAGCATGGCAGGGCATATATTTCTGCAAAGAATTCCAAAGTTCCTGCAACAAAACATTAAGCCAAAAGATTGCTCTAAATGTCAACGACAGTGCAGCAGTAAGTTTACTGAACAAGACAGACAAAATATCCATAGTGTCTCCTGGGATCTTGGATCAGTTGAGCTATGAAGGCAGTACGTAAGCGAGCTAGTGGAAGAAGAGAAACAGAGTGTGAGGACAAAAATCGGGATAACTCACGAAGGAAGAGGATGAAGAAATTCTATCTAATATAGGGATCTGATAAGATTAAAGTGTGTATGCAATTTTTTCTCAAGGCATTTGACATTTCCGAAACCTTTGTAAGGAATACTGTTAAAAAAAGAGCAACATCATGTAATTAAGAAAGAGCGAAGAGGATGTCATGAACCAGGTATAAAGAGACCACAAGAAAGTAAAGAGGCTATAAGCAAACACATTAAGGGTTTTCCTGCACTTGTTTCTCATTACAAGAGGAAAGAAATGTAGAGCAGATTATTTACCTGCCGATATGAGTATTAGGATAACGTATAAGTTATATCGGGAACAGTGCTATGAGGAAGGAAAGACAGTCCAGAAATTATGACTGTATAGGGAGATATTCACAAAGAAACTTAATCTGAAATTCCACAGGCCATGAAAAGATATGTGTGATAAATGTTTAAAGTTTTCACACATTTCGGCCAAGAAAAAGAAAGACAGAGATTTTAAAAGGGAACAGGAAGAGCATTTGAAAAGGAAAGAAATGGCAAGGGAATTTAACAACATTAAGAAGGAAAGCTTAAGAAAAGGTGAATCTTTACTAGCTGAATTTGACTTACAGGCTGTTTTTTACTGCCAAAAGTAAATGCAAAGGAAGTATTCCATAAAAGAAGGCTCTCTGTATACAATCTCACAGTTCTTAATGTAGGAGAAAACAAAACCGATTGCCACACATGGGACGAGACAACAGCAAAAGGACGATCCATGCAGGTGGCTTCATGTCTGTGGAATTTTTTGAAAAATCATGCAATAGGAAAACCGATAACCTTATTTTCTGGTACGTATGGGGGCCAGAACAGGAATGCCAACATGAGCACTTTTCTGATGCATATGGGAAGCAGAACAGGAATGCCAACATGAGCATTATGTGTTTGCATGCAGTGAATACACTGGACATTCCAACTATTGACCAAAAGACTTCTTTGATTTCTTTGAACCTCAATATTCACAACTGGAAGTAGACTCAGTGCATGCGAGCATCGTAAGAAAAGGTAAACATATGGATGTTTTCTATCCCATTGGCTGGTATACAATTAAAAGAATGACCTCCAGCAAGTACAGAGTGAAAGAAATTGATAGCACTAAAATTTTAGATTTCAACCAGTTTCAGAAGAAAATAATTTGGAATGGAAAACTGCTGAGAATGGAGAAACTGTGAAATGGCTTGAGATTGTTTGGATCCAATATAGGAAAGATCAGCCTGACATGTTGTTTTTCAAGTATTCCTAACAAGGGAACCTCCCCATCGCACCCCCCTCAGATTTAGTTATAAATTGACACAGTGGATAGGCCTTCAAAAATTGAACACAGATAAATCAAGAAAACAGGAAGAAGTTGTGTGGAACTATGAAAAAATAAGCAAAATATACAAACTGAGTAGTCCATGTCTAAGATATGCAACATCAAGGACACAGAGTTGAGGACCGCCGTGGTCCCGTGGTTAGAGTGAGCAGCTGTGGAACGAGAGGTTCTTGGTTCGAGTCTTCCCTCGAGTGAAAATTTTACTTTCTTTATTTTCGCAAAGTTACGATCTGTCCGTTCATTCATTGACGTCTCTGTTCACTGTAAAAAGTTTAGTGTCTGTGTTTTGCGACTGCACCGCAAAACCGTGCGATTAGTAGACGAAAGTACGTGCCTCTCCAGTAGGAACCGAAAATAATTGATCGCAAGGTCATAGGTCAACACAGGAAAACACGTCTGATATATTCTATATGACACTGGTAATGGCATGTGCGTCACATGACAGGAATATGTTGTCAACCCACCTAACTTGCACACCTGGCGAATGGGTAAAAAAATTCTTCTACCTTGCCCAATTTAGGTTTTCTTGTGGATGTGATAATCACTCCCAAAAAAGTGATGAAAACATAAGAGTTTGTCACATAAACTGCAACAAATGAATGCAAGAGTTTCACAGTCGCACAGTTTTCCCTGTGCTGTGTCAAAACATATGTTTTTTTACATTTTCAAATGTTTCCGTGTGTAGACCGTCAAATCCTGCATATGTCCCTGCAAATCTGAACATGTCCTGGAATTTTGGAGAGTGAAGTTGATTATGTGTGAGTGCCTGAACTTCGATAATTGTCTGAAAATAAAAAATTAAATTTTTTACTCGAGGGAAGACTTGAACCAAGGACCTCTCGTTCCGCAGCTGCTCGCGCTAACCACGGGACCACGGCCCTCATAAGCCCACATTCTCCTTGATGTTGCCTACATTGCGCATAGACTACTCAGTTTGTATATTTTGCTTATTTTTTTTTCATAGTTCCACACAACTTCTTCCTGTTTTCTCGACTGATCTGTGTTCAGTTTTTCAAGGCCTATCCCTGTGCCAACTTATAACTAAATCTGAGGGGGGTGCAATGGGGAGGTTCCCTTGTAAGATGATCGTGACTTCCAAATTTTGCACATTATGAAAAGACCTGGCCTGCGAAATTCTTCAAATTCAGGACCTGAAGACAATACTCTGTGCCCAACATGTGACAGTCCTGTCTGCATAAGTAAAGAAAAGAAAAAAGATCTTATAGATTTATGTAATAAGGGTCTTACACCTCCCAGGTATCACACTTTATATCAAGGACTCAAGGCTGCTAACGATTTAGAAAATGAGGAAAACATGGAAGAATCACAGGAATACACTTCATGTTTATTTTCCCCTTTTTTAAAATATTGTTGCTAGTTTATCCCCTTAGCTATTTCATGTAAACCACTGATTTTGGCTCGTTTAAATGTCTGTGTTGTATTACTTTTAAAACAATAATCCACAAACAGAAAAACAGGTGTGAGAGAGCACTGTGTTTCATTAAAATGATTTTCCTACAGGGTGTTTCAAAAATGACCGGTATATTTGAAACGGCAATAAAAACTAAATGAGCAGCAATAGAAATACACCGTTTGTTGCAATATGCTTGGGACAACAGTACATTTTCAGGCAGACAAACTTTCGAAATTACAGTAGTTACAATTTTCAACAACAGATGGCGCTGCGGTCTGGGAAACTCTATAGTACGATATTTTCCACTTATCCACCATGCGTAGCAATAATATGGCGTAGTCTCTGAATGAAATTACCCGAAACCTTTGACAACGTGTCTGGCGCAATGGCTTCACATGCAGATGAGATGTACTGCTTCAGCTGTTCAATTGTTTCTGGATTCTGGCGGTACACCTGGTCTTTCAAGTGTCCCCACAGAAAGAACTCACAGGGGTTCATGTCTGGCGAATAGGGAGGCCAATCCACGCCGCCTCCTGTATGTTTCGGATAGCCCAAAGCAATCACACGATCATCGAAATATTCATTCAGGAAATTATAGACGTCGGCCGTGCGATGTGGCCGGGCACCATCTTGCATAAACCACGAGGTGTTTGCAGTGTCATCTAAGGCAGTTTGTACCGCCACAAATTCACGAAGAATGTCCAGATAGCGTGATGCAGTAATCATTTCGGATCTGAAAAATGGGCCAATGATTCCTTTGGAAGAAATGGCGGCCCAGACCAGTACTTTTTGAGGATGCAGGGACGATGGGACTGCAACATGGGGCTTTTCGGTTCCCCATATGCGCCAGTTCTGTTTATTGACGAAAACGTCCAGGTAAAAATAAGCTTCGTCAGTAAACCAAATGCTGCCCACATGCATATCGCCGTCATCAATCCTGTGCACTATATCATTAGCGAATGTCTCTCATGCAGCAATGGTAGTGGCGCTGAGGGGTTGCCGCGTTTGAATTTTGTATGGATAGAGGTGTAAACTCTGGCGCATGAGACGATATGTGGACGTTGGCGTCATTTGGACCGCAGCTGCAACACGGCGAACGGAAACCCGAGGCCGCTGTTGGATCACCTGCTGCACTAGCTGCGCGTTGCCCTCTGTGGTTGCCGTATGCGGTCGCCCTACCTTTCCAGCACGTTCATCCGTCACGTTCCCAGTCCGTTGAAATTTTTCAAACAGATCCTTTATTGTATCGCTTTTCGGTCCTTTGGTTACATTAAACCTCCGTTGAAAACTTCGTCTTGTTGCAACAACACTGTGTTCTAGGCGGCGGAATTCCAACACAAGAAAAATCCTCTGTTCTAAGGAATAAACCATGTTGTCTACAGCACACTTGCACGTTGTGAACAGCACACGCTTACAGCAGAAAGACGACGTACAGAATGGCGCACCCAAAGACTGCGTTGTCTTCTATATCTTTCACACCACTTGCAGCGCCATCTGTTGTTGAAAATTGTAACTACTGTAATTTCGAAAGTTTGTCTGCCTGAAAATGTACTGTTGTCCCAAGCATATTGCAACAAACGGTGTATTTCTATCGCTGCTCGTTTAGTTTTTATTGCCGTTTCAAATATACCGGTCATTTTTGAAACACCCTGTATGTTTCTTATGTGAAGATTAAAAAACAAGGATATTATTTCTGTTACCTGTAAATTATTTTTTTGAGTTCAATGTTACTGCAAACAAATAATAATGACTTTTATTCTCTTGCTTATAGTACTCATTGAATAATACTTGACATATTCCCATAGCTTACTCCTGTAATCTGTATTTATAAAGACATTATTAACACAACTGCAGTAATCTTTAATATGATAATATTGCTTAAAGCTGCATATTATTTGTTTGATGTTCGTATGTTATACAGCAGTAGCCATTAACTTAAGGATCGGACAGACATAACTATGTGCATAATTTCATAAAATATTTCATTAGTGTCCACCAAGTGACTAGAAAACAACAGTCAATGAAGTATACTCTTTATTTACCACAGAAAGGTTTGTGAAAAACTATTAGAAAGTACTCTGTTCTTTGGACAAAACCTTTAAATCGAATTATCTTATAACACTGGTTTTGGAGTTTCGTTTCTTCGATCCTAAATGAGCGAAATGGCATATTTCACAAATCTGCTGCTGCACTGAATATGACTTATCAACAGTATCAACCACGAGTTATTAGTCAAACACAAAAAATTGGGGTACCTGTCAAACTTTATCACAATTCATGTACGTATAGCTACAGCATTTTATTCGAACGCCACAACTAATGGACATTATTTTCATGCAATTTCACACAAAACAGGGTGACAGCAAGGGATTTTGAAGTATGTAACAACTAACTGTAATTATAAGAGGCTGGGTAAACTGTAGGAAATACAGACTATCACATGAACATCTTCAATCAAACATTCACCTTTGTAGGGAACAAAACATATTTGTCCTGAAATTTTTCAATTAAATAATTAATTGATTATTCATCATCAGCAACAGGTGAAACATTGTCAAACTTGTTTTCTCATCTGCTGCAAACTAAGATCCTCCAACATTTTGCGGGAATATTAAGAGGTTTTACAACTCTTTCCATACTCAAGAAAAGTGCTTTTTGAAAATCATGCATCCTTCTACAAACATGCATTCACAGTGCTATGGGACCTTTGGTGGTATTCACAGCACAAAATACCACATACTGGAAACATCTCTTTCGAACTACCACCTTCTGAGAATAAGTGAACCTACCTTAAGCATCTCTAACTGAGAATGTAGACAATTTGAACTTACTGAGTCTAGTCATTTCCAATGTCATTTCTCACAATTCTTCTGATGTCAAAGCCATTTGAATAAAAAGACTGTATCCCCAACCTGTTCCTCCACTACAAAGACTTTCTGATTCATTCCTTCTCTACTATTCCAACTATTAATGGAGTAGCAGCATTTTCCAAGCAGAAAAGCCAATTTCATTAGTTTTCTTGCCTTTGCATTTCCCCATGTAGATTCGTTGTCCCCCTCACCAGACACATTACTGTATTTCTTCCACATTAATCTTTCTTCCCCTGTAATGGAAAAATGTTTTTCAACTGTACAATTGGCCTCTCTACACAAATGCAATGGTAACTAATTATAGGTGAAGCTTTGTCACACTTGTTTTTTCATCTACTGCAAACTAATATCCCCCAATACTGGGTGGAAATATTATGAGGTTTTACAACCCTTTCCATACTCATGAAAAGTGCTTTCTGAAAATCATGCATCTTTCTACTAATTAATAGTACTCAAACAAATATATGAGTGTTCTTTTTTCTTCATAACAAAACCTGTACGCAAGTTGCTACCTTCCTATAATTGTGGGAAATCTTGCTTGCAAACTATGTATACTTCACATTTTTCACTCAGTATGCTGTTTAACTGTTCTGGTGTATAGAAAATACTGAATCTTTTTTTAATGATACTGTTGTTTCTAATTAACGGCAGTTACTGCCCTTCATCTCAGATATAAAAGTCACAGAGGAGAAGCAGCAGGGCCCAAGACGAAAATTTGTTGGTCTTGTACAACAGCCACTGAGTCCCATTAAATGTACTAGGCCATTTACTAAACCAACACATTATTAACTGAAGTAGATTTATTTGTTTGAAAATAAAAAAGTAATATGGATGCTTCATTGTCCAGTGAACACTCGTCTCATAAAAGATGTGTTCCCAACTAAGTTTTCTAACAGAGGTAGAAAGAAATGCCAAATAATCCCCACCTCCTTCCATGTAACAGTTAACAACTTATCACATTACCAGAAATAATTACATTAATATTGCAAATAATTTCTTAAAGTTACTGGAATCAGTGCCAAAAGAAACCCTAAAAGATAGTTTATTAGATTGAAAACTGTATTGTCCCTACAGTACAGTTTCTCTCATTACCTTAGATTAAATAACTTTCATGACAACACTATACAGTGGCTTGCAAGGGAAAATATGTAACTGCAGAGTGAATTCATAGAATGTTTCAAAGATTTTTTTAATGTACATAAAAATAGACGTTAAAAATACAGAACATTAATAACCCATGAACCCTGAACCATGGCGTTATAACGTCAAGTTTAACACATATATTTCAGAACGACACAACACGTATAAGTCACAGAGTAAGTTGACGAGCAAGACATGTGTACAAGTTAGCATTCGAATGAGCACTGAGTCCCAGTCTAGCGGCCGCTGCTCGGCTGGCCGCTTAGGTGGCGCAGCTGCTGCATGGCTGGCAGACAGCGCCGCACGTAGAGGATGCGCGTAATTGCGCGGCGGCGCTTTGAATGATCGGTGAGTCACAACACCTTTCCCCCCTTTGAAATTGTTGCACTGGTCTTGATGGATGTGTCCTGGAGATGGCTAACGCCCATAGGCATTGTTTGACTCGCCGTAAAGTCTCGAGGAGGAGGCTTCCCGTACGGACGGAAGTGTCCCCAATGATAACGGGTCGAGATGACAGGAGATGTAGGGGTCGAATCTGCTGGGGCCCCATGCACCAATCTGCCCGTTGCGGCAAGTCCAGTTGATATGACAGGAGACATGGGCGATGTGTCGGCGTCTGTTGGAGGAGGAGGCGAGTAGATTTGCTCTGACAGAGGGTGGTCATCCGGTTCCTGCATGGGCACGTCTCCTGGTGGTGTCCGTTCTTCTGCTGGCATCGCGATGACGGTGAGAGGGCTGCGTTGTGAGTATTGAGAGATGCAAAGATCCCGAGCGTCAGGTAGAGCCAAAGGTTGTGTAGTGGCATTCGGAACAGGCGTTGCTGGCACACGAGGCCGAAGCTGGTCTGAATAACGCACTGCAACACCCGTGTCCGTCTGGATTTCATACAGGCGTCTGCCACGGTGTCTTAAGATGCGGCCCGGGCTCCATTTTGGCCGCCTGCCATATCCCCGTACCCAGACGAGGTCGTTGGTGGTGAAACAGCCAAGTGAAGGCACCTGTGGCCGTGAGGTGGAAGGCCGCAGAAGATGAAGTAGCGTGCGGGGCTGTCAGCCATGTAAGAGCTCAGCCGGGCTGTGGTCGCCCATGAGGGTGAAACGGTAAGACACCAGAAACTGGAGAAGCGCATCATCAGCAGCAGAAGAAGTCAGAAGTTTCCGCATCTGAGCCTTAAATGTGCGCACCAGTCGTTCAGCCTCACCGTTGGATTGTGGATGGAAAGGCGGCGCCGTGACATGCATAACACCGTGACGAGCACAAAAATCCGCAAATTCGGAAGAGGCAAATTGCGGACCATTATCAGTAACAAGAGTAGAGGGGAGGCCTTCCAAAGAAAAAATGCGGGCGAGAGCACTGGAGGTCGCCGTGGTGGTAGGCGACGTGCAACGGACAATGAAAGGAAAGTTAGAGTAGGCGTCAATTACGAGGAGCAAATAAGTACCTAAAAAGGGTCCCGCAAAGTCAGCATGAATGTGCTCCCAGGGCTTCTCAGGCGAAGGCCACGGTGACAAAGATGACTTCGAGGCAGCGGCCTGTGACGCACAAGGGCCGCAGGCAGCGACCATGTGTGCTATTTCAGAGTCGATGCCAGGCCAGTACACATGACGGCGCACCAGAGATTTTGTGCGGGACACACCCCAGTGCCCTTGGTGAAAGAGGCGCAAGACTGAAGCACGCAAAGACGTAGGTACCACAACACGCAGCGAAGCATTGTCAGTGGAGAGGAGGATAACACCATCCCTAGCCATGAGGCGGTAGCGCAAAGCGTAGTAGTTCCGCATCGGATCAGAAGTCTTAGAGGACGGGCGATCTGGCCAACCCTTCTGAATACAGCATAAAACCCGGGAGAGGGTAGGGTCAGAACCCGTAGCAGCCGCCAGCCTGTCCCCAGTGATGGGGAACCCGTCCACAACCCGCTGCTCAGCAACATCCAGGTGGAAACACAAAAGTTCGTCCCTATCGAATACCTGATCAGGACCCATGGGAAGGCGAGACAGAGCATCAGCATTTGCATGTTGAGCCGTTGGCCGGAAATGAATCTCACAATTGAAACGAGACAAGTAAAGAGCCCAACGCTGGAGGCAGTGTGCAGCCTTGTTGGGAAGTGACGTTGATGGATGAAACAAGGAAACAAGTGGTTTGTGATCCGTAACAAGATGAAATTTTGAGCCATAGAGAAAAACACCAAACTTATGAAGAGCATAAATAATGGCCAAAGCTTCTTTATCAATTTGAGAATACTTTTGTTGGGCATCCGTGAGTGTTTTGGAGGCATAAGCAATGGGTTGTTCCGAACCGTCAGAAAAACGGTGCGCAAGGACTCACTGACCCCGTATTGAGAGGCGTCTGTGGCAAGAACAAGATGTTGGCCAGGTCGATAAATAGCCAGGCACGGGACCAGTTTCAGCATAGTCTTCAATTTCTGGAAAGCCGCTTCGCATGATGCGGACCAGTAAAAAGGCACATTTTTATGCAACAGGCGATGCAACGGCTGAGCCACCGAAGCCGCAGATGGTAAAAACTTGTGATGGTATGCTATTTTCCCCAAGAAGGCCTGCAGTTCCTTAACAGAAGTAGGGCGAGGAAGGGCATCGATCGCAGCGACAGTTTGCTGAAGTGGACGAATACCATCCCGAGAGAGTTGAAACCCCAAGTACGTGATAGATGCCTGAAAAAATTGTGATTTCTGAAGATTGCACTTAAGACCGGCAGTCTGTAAGACATGAAAAAGTGTGCGGAGATTTTGAAGATGTTCTTCAGTGGTGGAGCCAGTGACAACAATGTCGTCCATGTAATTGATACACCCAGGGACAGGGAGCAATAATTGTTCCAAGAATCGCTGAAAGAGAGCAGGGGCGCTAGCAACCCCGAATGGCAAGCGTTGGTATTGATAGAGGCCGAAAGGTGTGTTAAGGACCAGAAACTGCCGGGAAGCACCGTCGAGAGGAAGTTGATGATAAGCTTCTGACAGGTCAGTTTTAAAAAAATACTGGCCTCCAGCAAGTTCAGTGAACAGTTCTTCAGGACGGGGCATAGAGTAAGTGTCGATGAGGCATTGAGCATTTACAGTGGTTTTGAAATCGCCACAGAGATGAATATTACCATTTGGCTTAGCAACGACAACGACAGGAGAGGACCACTCACTGGAAGTGACAGGAAGCAAGACCCCTGAAGTATTGAGACGATCCAACTCCTGTTTTACCCGATCACAAAGGGCCACAGAAATGGGCCAAGCCCGAAAAAACTTAGGCCGAGCAGTGGGTTTGAGCGTGATATGAGCTTCAAAGTCGTTTGCACGGCCTAACCCACGAGAAAAAAGGGACGAAAATGTCATCGACAAGGAATCCAGTTGAGCATAAGGAATAGCATCACAGACAATATTGACAGAGTCATCTATGGAGAACCCAAAAACACGGAAGGCATCAAAACCAAAAAGATTTTCTGCGTTGCTCTGGTCGACCACAAATATGGGAACAGTGCGAACGACGGATTTGTAAGATACCTCAGCATTAAACTGTCCCAAGAGAGAAACCTTCTGTTTATTGTACGTCCATAATTGCCGAGTGACAGGTGACAGGAGTGGAGAACCCAACTGAAGATACGTCTGAGAATTAATTATAGTGGCAGCAGAACCGGTATCCACTTGCATGCGAACATCTCGACCAAGGATTTGGACAGTGAGGAATAACTTCCCTGAAAGGGAAGAAGTGCAATTGACAGACAACACAGAATCAGAATCAGCGTCATGTCCATGAACATCATGTATGCGGTCGGATTTGCAAACGGAAGACACATGACCTTTCTTTTTGCAATTGTGACACACAGCCCAACGTTGGGGACAATCCTCGCGTGAATATTTCGTAAAACACCGCGGACATGAAGGAAGTTGCCGGGGGTTTTGCTGCAGTTTCTTAGCGGGTTGTTTACGGCTAGGCCGAGGCTGCGCGTGGGAGCGCACTGCGGCCACGTCGGCCAGCGGGGAAGCGCTGCACGCGTTGTCAACAGCGCACAGAGGTTGTATTTCCCCGACATCACCCCACGCCTCTATTTGCGCCCCAGCGGCACGAGAAATTTCAAAAGACTGCGCAATGGAGAGAACTTCATCTAGAGTCGGATTCGTCAACTAAAGGGCACGTTGCCAAACTTCTTTGTCAGGCGCCAACCAGATAATAGCAGCCCGTACCATGGAATCGGCATAGGTTCTTTGTGAACGTCAGTAACAAATTGACACTTTCGATTGAGGCCGTGGAGTTCAGCAGCCCAAGCGCGATAGGATTGACGTGGCTGTTTTTGACAATGATAAAAGGCAACACGAGAGGCTACCACATGCGTTTGCTTTTGAAAATAGACAGACAGAAGTGAGCACATTTCGGCAAAGAACAAAGACGCAGGATCCTTCAAAGGAGCCAACTGGGACAAAAACCGATACATTTGAGGTGAAATCCAGGAAAGGAACAGAGACTTACATGGTTGTTTGTCCGTGACATGAAATGCCAAGAAGTGCTGCCGAAGACGTTTTTCATAATCAGACCAGTCTTCCCCCGTCTCGTCGTAAAGAGGAAAGGGAGGTGTAGCCAATGACGAGAAACGCCCCGCATTTGACACTGCGACGAAATCGCGAATCGCCGCTGTTAGAAGTGTTTGCTGTTCAAGGAGATTCTGCAATAGTTGCTCGACAGTAGCCATGGAACCCTGTGGTTCAATGGTGAAAAGGAAAAATCCCATCCTCGTCGCCAATTCTTATAATGTCAAGTTTAACACATATATTTCAGAACGACACAACACATATAAATCACAGAGTAAGTTGACAAGCAAGACATGTGTACACGTTAGCATTCGAATGAGCACTGAGTCCCAGTCTAGCGGCCGCTGCTCGGCTGGCCGCTTAGGTGGCGCAGCTGCTGCATGGCTGGCAGACAGCGCCGCACGTAGAGGACGCACGTAATTGCGTGGCGGCGCTTTGAATGATCGGCGAGTCACAACATATGGACCTTGCCATTGATGGGGAGGCTTGTGTGCCTCAATGATACAGGTAGCCATACCGTAGTTGCAACCACAACCGAGGGGTATCTGTTGAGAGGCCAAAGGCCAGACAAACGTGTGGTTCCTGAAGAGGGGCAGTAGCCTTTTCAGTAGTTGCTGGGACAACAGTCTGGATGACTGATTGATCTGGCCTTGTAACATTGAGCAAAATGGCCTTACTGTGCTGGTACTGTGAATGGCTGAAAGCAAGCAGAAACTACAGCCGTAATTTTTCCCAAGGGCATGCAACTTTACTGTATGGTTAAATGATGATGGCGTCCTCTTGAGTAAAATATTCCGGAGGTAAAATAGTCCCCCATTTGGATCTCCATGCGGGAATTACTCAGGAGGACGTCATTATCAGGAGAAGGAAAACTGTCGTTCTATATATTGGAGTGCGGAAGATCAGATCCCTTAATCAGGTAGGTAGGTCCGAAAATTAAAAAAGGGATGTGGATAGGTTGAAGTTAGCTATAGTGGGAATTAGTGAGGTTCGGTGGCAGGAGGAACAAGACTTCTGGTCAGGTGAACAAAGGGTTATAAATACACAAAATCAAATAGGGGTAACACAGGAGTAGGTTTAATAATGAATAAAAAGATAGAATTGTGAGTAAGCTACTATGATCAGCAGAGTGAAAGCATTATTGTAGCCAAGATAGACACAAAGCCCACGCCTATCACAGTAGTGCAAGTTTATATGCAACTTGCTCTACAGATGATGAAGAGTTTAATGAAATGTATGATGAGATAAAAGAAATTATTCAGATAGTGAAGGGAGATGAAAATTTAATACTTATTGCTGACTGGAATTCGACAGCAGGAAAAGGAAGAGAACGAAAAGTAGCAGGTGAATATGGATTGGGGCTAAGGAATGAAAGAGGAAGCCACCTGATAGAATATAGAATTTTGCACACAGCATAACTTAGACATAGCTAACACTTGGTTCAAGAATAATAAAAGAAGGTTGTATACATGGCAGAAGCCTGGAGATAGTGGCAGGTTTCAGATAGATTATATAATGGTAAGACAGAGATTTAGGAATCAGATTTTAAATTGTAAGACATTTTCGGGGGCAGATATGGACTCTGATCACAATCTATTGGTTATGAACTGTAGATTAAAACTGAAGAAACTGGAAAAAGGTGGGAATTTAAGGAGATGAGACATGGATAAACTGACTAAACCAGAGGTTGTACAGAGTTTCAGGGAGAGCATAAGGGAACAATTGACAGGAATAGGGGAAAGAAATACAGTAGAAGAAGAATGGGTAGCTTTGAGGAATGAAATAGTGAAGGTAGCAGAGGATCAAGTAGGTAAAAAGATGAGGGCTATTAGAAATCCTTGGGTAACAGAACAGATACTGAATTTAATTGATGAAAGGAGAAAATATAAAAATGCAGTAAATGAAGCAGGCAAAAAGGAATACAAACGTCTCAAAAATGAGATTGACAGGAAGTGCGAAATGGCTAAGCAATGATGGCTATAGGACAAATGTAAGGATGTAGATGCTTATCTCATGAGGGGTAAGATAGATACTGCCTACAGGAAAATTAAAGAGACCTTTGGAGAAAAGAGAACCACTTTTATGAATATCAAGAACTCTGATGGAAACTCAGTTCTAAGCAAAGAAGGGAAAGCACAAAGGTGGAAGGAGTATATAGAGGCTCTATACAAGGGTGATGTACTTGAGGACAATATTATGGAAATGAAAGAGGACGTAAATGAAGATGAAATGGGAAATATGATACTGCATGAAGAGTTTGACAGAGCACTGAAAGACCTAAGTTAAAACAAGGCCCTGGGAGTAGACTACATTCCATCAGAACTACTGATAGCCAGCCCTGACAAAACTACCATCCGGTGTCCGAGATGTATGAGACAGGTGAAATACCCTCAGACCTCAAGAAAAATATAATAATTCCAATACCAAAGAAAGCAGGCGTTGACAGATGTGAAAATTACCAAACTATCATAGCTGCACAATACTAACATGAATTCTTTACAGATGAATGGAAAAACTGGTAGAAGCCGACCTCGGGGAAGATCAGTTTGGATTCTGTAGAAATGTCGGAACACGTGAGGCAATACTGACCCTATGACTTATCTTAAAAGACAAATTAAGGAAAGGGAAACCTACTTTTCTAGAATTTGTAGACTTAGAGAAAGCATTTGACAATGTTGACTGGAAAACTCTCTTTTAAATTCTGGAGGTGGCAGGGGTCTATTACAGGGAGCGAAAGGCTATTTACAATCTGTACAGAAACCAAATGGCAGTTATAAGAGTCGAGGGGCATGAAAGGGAAGCAGTGGTAGGGAAGGGAGTAAGATAGGCTGGTAGCCTATCCACGATGTTATTCAATCTGTATATTGAACAAGCCGTAAAGGAAACAAAAGAAAAACTCGGAGTAGGAATTAAAATCCATGGAGAAGAACTTTGAGGTTTGCCGATGACATTATAATTCTGTCAGAGACAGCAAAGGACCTGGAAGAGCAGTTGAATGGAATGGACAGTGTCTTGAAAGAAGTTGAATATCAACAAAAGCAAAACGAGGATAGTGATGCTGAGGGAATTACATTAGGAAATGAGACACTCAAAGTAGTAGGTGAGTTTTCATATTTGGGGAGTAAAATAACTGATGATGGTCAAAGTAGAGAGGATATAAAATGTAGACTGGCAATGGGAAGGAAAGAGTTTCTGAAGAAGAGAAATTGTTAACATCGAGTATAGATTTAAGTGTCAGGATGTCATTTCTGAAAGTATTTGTATGGAGTGTAGCCATGTATGGAAGTGAAACATGGACGGTAAATAGTTTGGACAAGAAGAGAATAGAAGCTTTCGAAATGTGGTGCTACAGAAGAATGCTGAAGATTAGTTGGGTAGATCATATAACTAATGAGGAGGTACTGAATAGGATTGGGGAGAAGAGAAGTTTGTGGCACAACTTGACTAGAAGAAGGGATCGGTTGGTAGGACATGTTCTGAGGCATCAAGGGATCACTAATTTAGTATTGGAGGGCAGTGTGGAGGGTAAAAATTGTAGAGGGAGACCAAGAGATGAACACACAGTGCAGAATCAGAAGGATGTAGGTTGCAGTAGGTACTGGGAGATGATGAATCTTGCAGAGGATAGAGTAGCATGAAGAGCTGCTTCAAACCAGTCTATGGACTGAAGACCATAACAACAAAAACAACAACAACAACAATAATTAATAAATTATGAGATTCGCTGATCAGTCCTATCTTTCAGGGGGCAAATTGTCTAATACTGTTGACAGACACACACAAAAGTATAGCTGACACACTACCTAGTTTTTGGTACTAAAAATAACTCCATGGGGAAGCAAGAGCAGTAGGTCAGGAAATGTTAAAAAGGAAGGTCAGATCATTTAGGCTCCAGGATGAGAGAGAAACACCTGTATTTCTCCCTATAGATGGGTCTTTCACATCCTGCGTGACCTCCATTTAATTTTTTAACCCTGCACAACCTATCCATCTTGCCGCCACAAGGAAGGAATTATTCATTCTGAAAGCTAGGTATTGTGTCTCTTTTACACATGTCTATCGGTAGTATTACACATTTTGCCTCCTGAAGGCAAGTTATGGTCAGTGAATCTGTTGTATTATATTTCTTAACTGAACTTTCCTTTGAACATTAAAAGTTCTAACTTCAAAAAATAACTATTTAGTTGTGAAGCCACAAAGTACTGAATAAGCATACATTTACATGTGAAATAGTTGCCACTCACGATGCAGTTTATTAAAATATTGCAAAGAATCCTACTTATTGTTCACTTTTTGTTAGGCCAATAAGTTTCACCTATTAAATCTCCATCACTAAATATGGACCACTTAATAAATAGAACTGTTCTACATGCAGTTAAGTGATTACTTGTGCTGTCTGCAGCTAACTGTTGCTCAATAATTCCCTCTATCTTTTTCAACACCATTTTTTGTTAGTTAATGTATGAGGTGAGTGGAGGAAGCAAGCCCTTTTCAACATATCAGCTGCTGCCGGGAGTGGAGCAGTACAAAAGGAGTAACCCCTTACATGGTGCAGCATTTATACATGTTCTGTGTCCATTGATGATGATGATGATGGTGATGATGATGATACATGTGGTACAAGGGGTCCTTATTGCCCTTATGAAAATCATTATGAGATAAACATGGTTAAAAGAAACCCATAAACATTTCAACATAAATTAATCCCAAAATGTTTGTGTCACAGGTAATACAAATGGGTGGGTCCTCAAACTGGAGCAAAAGTTTGTATGTAAAGGGAGCTATGTCTCATGTCGAGACAGGTGAGTAGGACTTCATACTGCATGCATGATCAAGAGGAGGAATGATATGAATGGACAGTTGGTTTTACAGCCCATAATACATTGTTTCCCATTCCAGCCCCCTGTCCTCCCATGACGCAATGATGCATAACACCCATGATACATGACCCTCATGATGCATGACCCCCATGATGCATCACCTGGTTCAATAATGTGTTCAAAACCAGTAAGGGAATGATTCATTCTTCAATTTTGGCATATTCATAGGACACCTTGGCTGCTATGTCAGTTTGGTTGTTTCCCTTTATTCATGTGTATACATGTACCCAGCAGAATGCCACCACTTTTCCATGCTGCCGCTGCAAAAGACGAGAATCATGAATGTTCTGTATATTTTCTTTCCTGTTGAGCACATTTGTTGAAGGGACTACAGGGCACTAAGGGAAACTGAATAGATGAGAAACATTTTTCCCTGGTCCCCTTCTCATCGGCTTTGGTGCATTGAGAAGCATGTACAACTCAGCATAGTATACAGAACACATATCTCATAGGCAGATCCTGAAGATACAATGACAGATCACTATTGAGTGTCCAAGGAATTCCCTGTTTTGATGTGTCTGTAACCACAGTCTTAAAAATCTGGTGCTCACTCAACATATTATCAGACTAATCCCTAAAAACAGCATCTGGATTTTTTTTTTCTAAAATTCGTCAAATTTCAAACAATTCTGACCCTCTTAAGAAGACAATGTGAGAATTTACTCTAATCTTGGCAAATAACATTCACTAGGACAATTAGTGCAAAACTGCTACATAGGAGGATAAGTAATGTCTATATATGCTCATGCTTGCAGTATGGAGTATATTTTGTATACTTGTTGCACCAAGAGTAGTTGCCGTCAGATGGGAAGTGGTGGCTCACCAGCATCAGTGCAAAGGCAAGGAATGGAGCTCATCCTAAAAGCCTCTGTGATCAACCCAATTCCCTTATGGTAGACAGTGTAATCACAACCAATCCTAAACCTAAAAAGCAATACATTTTATCTTTAGAATCTCTTAGGGATTTCTTCATTTATAAGTGGATACACGACTGTCAGTTGAAGGAACAGTAAAGAACATTCCAGAAATTATTGAATGTATATACCTCCATCAGAAAAGAACTAGTTGCAAACAAGGCATGGCTCTTATTTACCACAGAAATACACAGAGAGCCATTAAGTCCTAAGTGTGTGTGTGTGTGTGTGTGTGTGTGTGTGTGTGTGTGTGTGTGTGTGTGTGAGAGAGAGAGAGAGAGAGAGAGAGAGAGAGAGAGAGAGAGAGACACTTTAATCAAAGGGTTTCTTTAATTTAGTAGTAAGCCAATGGTAAAAGAAAATTGTGTTAACAAAGAAAGATGTATACTGACCATTAATAAAGCACTAACTATAACATTTAATGGAAACAGAAGCAAAGAAACTTACCTTAGTATATTAAATCCCATTGTGTAAGTGTAGGCCAACAAAGCTAGAAAAATAAAACAAGCAGAAATAAGATTTTACAATTGTCTAATTTTAATTCACAACAAAATTCAGCAAATGTGGCAAATATAATACTTTTTCAAAAGAAAAATTCACTTGAGAAAAGTATTTTTAAGACAAAATTCTGACCAGTACTTATCTCTAGGAGAAAAATATTAAATACTACCAATATACACATATGGAAGTATACATATTATTCCAGCTTTTGGAACTAATAGTTTCTTCTTTGAGGAGGAGAGAGGCATACAGGGAATGGACAAAAATATGGACGCATCACAAAAACAACACATTACCATGCCTAACGTGCTGTAGGAAAACTGCTGTAATCCAAAAAAGCTTCCAATCATTTCCAAGTGGATAAATACAGGTTCTGTATGGTTTTCAAGGGAACCTTATAGCATTCTTCCTGAAAAATAGTGGCACGTTCAGGCAATGATGGCAGAGGTGGATGCGACCATACACCCTTCTCTCCAAAATAGACCACAAAAGCTCAATAATATAGAGATCTGGTGACTGTGGTGGATAGGGGAGATGTGACAATACATCCTTCTGCTACCAAAGTGTGTTGGATGATGTGAGTTGTGTGAACAGGGGGCCTGTCATCTTGGAACACAGAGTCATCATTGGGGAAAACACTGTACCATGGGATGGACCTGACGAGCCAAAATGGGGGCATAATCCTTGGTAGTAATGCACCATTGCAGAGTAACCATGGGGACCATGGAACATCACAATACGGCTGAGCAAATCATCAACAAACCACCACCATGTTTCACTTTTGGGATGTAAACTTGGGCGGAAGTTGGATATAACGTAAACAAAATCATCCGATCAAATGACATTCATCCATTGCTCCATAACCCAGGTTTAATGATTCAGTACAACATATCCCTATTACAGGTATTTGCATCATTGATGTGTGGTTTTGGAATTCCAGCTTGCCCTGTGATTCCCAACTTATGGAACTCCCTTCGTGTCATTCTGTTGCTGACTGAGTTCACATGTGCAGCATTGAGTTCTGCAGCGAATTATGCAGCACTGAGTTCTGCAGTGAATTACGTCACTGTCAAAATCTTATTTTTCATCACAATCACTCAACACATGTTTTAACCTACATAGTGACTTAGCAAGTGATGTTTTACTACTTTCCCTGAGTGATCTGCCCTTCCTTTTTGACCTCCTAACATCCATATCTCTCTCTTCCTCAAAGAATGAACTATTAGCTCCAAAAGCGAGAATAGTGTTTGCACTTTTACATGTGTCTATCAGCATAACTTAACATTTTGCATCTTGCCTCAAAAAAGTTTTTAAACATAGAATTTTCATTATATATAAATGACCTAGTAGATAGTATCGGAAGTTCCATGTGGCTTTTCGCAGGTGATGCTGTAGTATACAGAGAAGTTGCAGCATTAGAAAATTGTAGCGAAATGCTGGAAGATCTGCAGCGGATAGGCACTTGGTGCAGGGAGTGGCAACTGACCCTTAACATAGACAAATGTAATGTATTGTGAATACATAGAAAGAAGAATCCTTTATTGTATGATTATATGATAGCGGAACAAACACTGGTAGCAGTTACTTCTGTAAAATATCTGGCAGTATGCGTGCGGAACGATTTGAAGTGGAATGATCATATAAAATTAATTGTTGGTAAGGCGGGTACCAGGTTGAGATTCATTGGGAGAGTCCTTAGAAAATGTAGTCCATCAACAAAGGAGGTGGCTTACAAAACACTCGTTCGACCTATACTTGAGTATTGCGCATCAGTGTGGGATCCGTACCAGATCGGGTTGACGGAGGAGATAGAGAAGATCCAAAGAAGAGCGGCGCGTTTCGTCACAGGGTTATTTGGTAACCGTGATAGCATTACGGAGATGTTTAGCAAACTCAAGTGGCAGACTCTGCAAGAGAGGCGCTCTGCATCGCGGTGTAGCTTGCTCGCCAGGTTTCGAGAGGGTGCGTTTCTGGATGAGGTATCGTATATATTGCTTCCCCCTACTTATACCTCCCGAGGAGATCACAAATGTAAAATTAGAGAGATTCGAGTGCGCACGGAGGCTTTCAGACAGTCGTTCTTCCTGCGAACCATACACGACTGGAACAGAAAAGGGAGGTAATGACAGTGGCACATAAAGTGCCCTCCCCACACACCGTTGGGTGGCTTGCAGAGTATAAATGTAGATGTAGATGTAGAAGTAAGTGCTGACTGCAAGGGACAGGGGGGTGGGGGCAGAAAATTTGGGTAGTAACAGTGGCATGGGTAGATGTAGGATTCTTGCAATGGATTGTAGGACCAAAAGGTGTGTTTGGAAAGCAGTCCTCTCACTAACCATATAATTCACAGAAGTTTGTGTTGGAAGAGAAGATTAAGACGATATGGGTTGTGAAACAGTCACTGATGTTTTCCATGTTGTGCTCTGTAGCATGCTCCAGCACGGGAAGTTCAATCCTGTTCTTTGTTACAGTTTGGCTACGGTGTTTTATACGAGCAGACATTTAATTAATGGCTCTGCCAATATAAAAACCAGGCAGTAGCTGCAGAAGTGTCGGTATATGACATGGTTGCTTTCACAGATTGTACTGCCTTTGTGGAAGAGGATGTGCTGGATGCACATGGTCGTGGCCTGTGTGCAAGGAGTTGGAAGCAGGAGTGTCATGAAAATGACCCAGAATATTTTCTTAAGTTGGTAGTGGGCAATGACCACGACAACAATGGAAATTATTTTGGAGGAAGACATTACTCATTTCGAGGTGTAATAAAATGTAGTTTAAGTTCAAGTGAAGGATGCTATTCAGCTGTTCCAGTTTCTGGACAGTATGGGATGGGGGTGCTTTTTGGAACTGATTTAGTTACTGTGGTTGAGTATTATGAATATCAGGGATGGGAGATCTGCTTATTGACCAGATTTAGAAGAGAATGGTGTCTGTGAAAGTCTTAGAAAGGTTTATATTAAATGTGACTGTGTATCACAGCACAGACATTGTCTGCAGAAGGCAAGTCTGTACAGGACGCGAATTTCAGCATGGAGCAGTGACAGCCCATAAAAGTAAAGTTACTGGTTACAGTTGATGAATTTGAACCAGATGAAGGTTTTTTATGGTTCCATCAGAGAGGTGAAGGTTTTGTTCATGAATGTTTCCCAGTGAACTGAACCGGGTGAAGAAATGATGCCAAGGTTGTGGAGGAACGAGGACAGCATGCCCTTGTCCCCACATGATGGTCACAAAGATAACCAGATGAGGGATTTCTGA
Source organism: Schistocerca cancellata (assembly GCF_023864275.1). Lineage (NCBI taxonomy): Eukaryota > Metazoa > Arthropoda > Insecta > Orthoptera > Acrididae > Schistocerca > Schistocerca cancellata. The sequence continues at coordinate 111,324,724 of NC_064632.1, forward strand.
TTCTGTGCAGGTGTAAAGGACTCCTGTAGGTGGCATATAAACAGGTTGGTATACTCATACACTGAGAGAGAGCCGTTGGCTGTGTGACAGACTTTTTAAAAATATGTTCCCTTCAAAAGGACATAGTTTGTCATCTCTAAATGGAATAAGGTAGTAAGTTTGGAGTTTGTATGATGCTGGGAGAGACAACAAGGTTGCAGAAAAGGGGAACATAAGGTTGGACTGTGGGCAAATGGCTGGACTACAGTCTAATTAAAATTATTTGTCAGTTGGCACTTCATCCTGGAACTTAGCTCCTCAAACCATAAATCTCAACATCATAGGCAAACTGTCAGTTGCTGTTAGTGCATCATTACAAAGCATCAGTGCTCTTGCGGAGTTCACGTACTGTGGTGTACACAAGTAACCCAGGTAGTACCAGTGGCCCATTTAACTGTCATCAGTCAAAGAGAACTAAAATGTGTTTTGCCGGTGATGGAAGTCTGCTCCCTGTAATCCAAGCCTTAACTGAAGCACACACGGTGCCCGATGTAGCAATGCTGTACTACCATGTGACAAATGTAAAAAACGAATGGTTTTTATCGGAATGTAAGATTTATGTTCTTGCAGTGGAAGCACATTAACAAGGCACAATAAAGTTCTTGGGACAGTTTATTTAGCCCACATTAGGAAGGTTGGTGTGCAGGATCTAGAAAAGCTTCAGTGAAATATCTTGGCGCTACTATCAAGTTTGGCCAATATGGAAATAAAGATAATGTGGAATCAGCTGATGTGTTTGTTGTACAATATTCTATATTATTTCAAACATTTTGTGCTGAACCTGTAATAAATAACTTATCTACACTTTCGTGATTGATGATTAGAGATTACATATGATGCACTTTCATCTACATCTACATCTACATCTACATTTATACTCCACAAGCCACCCAACAGTGTGTGGCGGAGGGCACTTTACGTGCCACTGTCATTACCTCCCTTTCCTGTTCCAGTCGCGTATGGTTCACGGGAAGAACGACTGTCTGAAAGCCTCCGTGCGCGCTCTAATCTCTCTAATTTTACATTCGTGATCTCCTTGGGAGGTATAAGTAGGGGGAAGCAATATATACGATACCTCATCCAGAAACGCACCCTCTCGAAACCTGACGAGCAAGCTACACCGCGATGCAGAGCGCCTCTCTTGCAGAGTCTGCCACTTGAGTTTGTTAAACATCTCCGTAACGCTATCACGGTTACCAAATAACCCTGTGATGAAACGCGCCGCTCTTCTTTGGATCTTCTCTATCTCCTCCGTCAAACCGATCTGGTACGGATCCCACACTGATGAGCAATACTCAAGTATAGGTCGAACGAGTGTTTTGTAAGCCACCTCCTTTGTTGATGGACTACATTTTCTAAGGACTCTCCCAATGAATCTCAACCTGGTACCGCCTTACCAACAATTAATTTTATATGATCATTCCACTTCAAATCGTTCTGCACGCATACTCCCAGATATTTTACAGAAGTAACTGCTACCAGTGTTTGTTCTACTATCATATAATCATACAATAAAGGATCCTTCTTTCTATGTATTCGCAATACATTACATTTGTCTGTGTTAAGGGTCAGTTGCCACTCCCTGCACCAAGTGCCTATCCGCTGCAGATCTTCCAGCATTTCGCTACAATTTTCTAATGCTGCAACTTCTCTGTATACTACAGCATCATCCGCGAAAAGCCGCATGGAACTTCCGACACTATCTACTTGGTCATTTATATATATTGTGAAAAGCAATGGTCCCATAACACTCCCCTGTGGCACGCCAGAGGTTACTTTAACATCTGTAGACGTCTCTCCATTGATAACTACATGCTGTGTTCTGTTTGCTAAAAACTCTTCAATCCAGCCACACAGCTGGTCTGATATTCCGTAGGCTCTTATTTTGTTTATCAGGCGACAGTGCGGAACTGTATCGAATGCCTTCCGGAAGTCAAGAAAAATAGCATCTACCTGGGAGCCTGTATCTAATATTTTCTGGGTCTCATGAACAAATAAAGCGAGTTGGGTCTCACACGATCGCTGTTTCCAGAATCCATGTTGATTCCTACATAGTAGATTCTGGGCTTCCAAAAACGACATGATACTAGAGCAAAAAACATGTTCTAAAATTCTACAACAGATCGACGTCAGAGATATAGGTCTATAGTTTTGCGCATCTGCTCGATGTCCCTTCTTGAAGACTGGGACTACCTGTGCTCTTTTCCAATCATTTGGAACCTTCCGTTCCTCTAGAGACTTGCGGTACACGGCTGTTAGAAGGGGGGCAAGTTCTTTCGTGTACTCTGTGTAGAATCGAATTGGTATCCCGTCAGGTCCAGTGGACTTTCCTCTGTTGAGTGATTCCAGTTGCTTTTCCATTCCTTGGACACTTATTTCGATGTCAGCCATTTCTTCGTTTGTGCGAGGATTTAGAGAAGGAACTGCAGTGCGGTCTTCCTCTGTGAAACAGCTTTGGAAAAAGGTGTTTAGTATTTCAGCTTTACGATTGTCATCCTCTGTTTCAATGCCTTCATCATCCCGGAGTGTCTGGATATGCTGTTTCGATCCATTTACTGATTTAACGTAAGACCAGAACTTCCTAGGATTTTCTGTCAAGTCGGTACATAGAATTTTACTTTCGAATTCACTGAACGCTTCACGCATAGCCCTCCTTACGCTAACTTTGACATCGTTTAGCTTCTGTTTGTCTGAGAGGTTTTGGCTGCGTTTAAACTTGGAGTGAAGCTCTCTTTGCTTTCGCAGTAGTTTCCTAACTTTGTTGTTGTACCACGGTGGGTTTTTCCCGTTCCTCACAGTTTTACTCAGCACGTACCTGTCTAAAACGCATTTTACGATTGCCTTGAACTTTTTCCATAAACATTCAACATTGTCAGTGTCGCAGCAGAAATTTTCGGTTTGATCTGTTAGGTAGTCTGAAATCTGCCTTCTATTACTCTTGCTAAACAGATAAACCTTCCTCCCTTTTTTTAATATTCCTATTTACTTCCATATTCAGGGATGCTGCAATGTCCTTATGATCACTGATTCCCTGTTCTGCGCTTACAGAGTCGAAAAGTTCGGGTCTGTTTGTTATCAGTAGGTCCAAGATGTTATCTCCACAAGTCGGTTCTCTGTTTAATTGCTCGAGGTAATTTTCGGATAGTGCACTCAGTATAATGTCACTCGATGCTCTGTCCCTACCACCCGTCCTAAACATCTGAGTGTCCCAGTCTATATCTGGTAAATTGAAATCTCCACCTAAGACTATAACATGCTGAGAAAATTTATGTGAAATGTATTCCAAATTTTCTCTCAGTTGTTCTGCCACTAATGCTGCTGAGTCGGGAGGTCGGTAAAAGGAGCCAATTATTAATATAGCTCGGTTGTTGAGTGTAACCTCCACCCATAATAATTCACAGGAACTATCCACTTCTACTTCACTACAGGATAAACTACTACTAACAGCGACAAACACTCCACCACCGGTTGCATGCAATCTATCCTTTCTAAACACCGTCTGTACCTTTGTAAAAATTTTGGCAGAATTTATCTCTGGCTTCAGCCAGCTTTCTGTACCTATAACGATTACAGCTTCGGTGCTTTCTATCAGTGCTTGAAGTTCCGGTACTTTACCAACGCAGCTTCGACAGTTTACAATTACAATACCGATTGCTGCTTGGTCCCCGCATGTCCTGACTTTGCCCCGCACCCGTTGAGGCTGTTGCCCTTTCTGCACTTGCCCAAGGCCATCTAACCTAAAAAACCGCCCAGCCCACGCCACACAACCCCTGCTACCCGTGTAGCCGCTTGTTGCGTGTAGTGGACTCCTGACCTATCCAGCGGAACCCGAAACCCCACCACCCTATGGCGCAAGTCGAGGAATCTGCAGCCCACACGGTCGCAGAACTGTCTCAGCCTCTGATTCAGACCCTCCACTCAGCTCTGTACCAAAAGTCCGCAGTCAGTCCTGTCGACGATGCTGCAGATGGTGAGCTCTGCTTTCATCCCGCTAGCGAGACTGGCAGTCTTCACCAAATCAGATAGCCGCCGGAAGCCAGAGAGGATTTCCTCCAATCCATAGCGACTCACATCATTGGTGTCGACATGAGGGACCACCTGCAGATGGGTGCACCCTGTACCCTTCATGGCATCCGGAAGGACCCTTTCCACATCTGGAATGACTCCCCCCGGTATGCACACGGAGTGCACATTGGTTTTCTTCCCCTCTCTTGCTGCCATATCCCTAAGGGGCCCCATTACGCGCCTGACATTGGAGCTCCCAACTACCAGTACGCCCACCCTCTGCAACCGCCCAGATCTTGCAGACTGAGGGGCAACCTCTGGAACAGGACAAGCAGCCATGTCAGGCCGAAGATCAGTATCAGCCTGAGATTGCCTAGTAAATGCAGTAATGCTGCTACTTGCGCACTTCTGACACACTGCTCGGCGGCGGAAGGAGACTATGCGATTTTACACTATTCGGGTACTAAAAGGCGATGCTACAACTCGCGAATACTATAATACGCCCGAAATTTATGAATTAAACAATGCAAGTACCAAAAACATGCAAAGAAATTAAGAATTAAACTATGTAACAAATGAGTGAGCTAGGAGAATACGACTTGCTGCTGCAGCTGCTTATCCAATGGCAGCAGGGAGCACACTTTTGTCTTACCTGTTAAGAAAGAGGCAGAGCAGCTTAATATCAAATTAAGAGGTATAATGGGCAACTACACTTATGCTCATAAATTAAGGATAATTGCAGAACGTGGTGCCACACAATGTGGCACTACACAAAACTGGCACTAACAGCATAGGCTTACAGGGAACACATATGACACAGATCTGTAAGTTGTAATGGTTCTTTATTTACATGACCATTATGGCATTCCAACCACAGTTCTCGATACCAGTAATATCGTACTACTTTTCTGTGAAGTAACAGACATATTTTTGTGACAATATTCACATTTGGTTTTATTAATGTATAGGTACTCCGATGTATCGACATATTACAGTGATATGGTTCTAGTGTGTATTCATTTCTGTAAGACTGTCATAATCTTTGACTTACTTGTTTGGTTAAAGTGGAAATCAAATATATGAAGGTTGATACAAAACTGTTTTCTTGATGATGTGACAATTAAGAAGTATATGTGAATTTACAAGAAGTTTAATAAAAATGTGGATCGTGAACACCAAGTCAAAAATTATTTCTACCATACCATTGTTCTGATCTGGGGTTGTTTGATCATTAAGAATATCCTGAAAAACGCATTTGTTAGGTCTTCAAATATTGCTAAAATACAGATCTGGATCTTCTAGCAGTCAAAGTGGAATCAACCTAGAATCAACAAGATGAGCCATAACAACTTCGACGAAATCTACGTGGGAATCCATTCAGGATAAGTGCCAAAATTAATGACTTTTTTTACAGTGACTTCATTATTTCCATTCTAACGATACCATCCACAGTCACTAACTTTGTTGTTGCCCGATAAAGCGAACATATGCTGCGTGAGCAACATTATTAATCTGATTTCTAACCTACTTTGCAAGTGGTGGTATTGTTAGAAAGTCCACGGTATCGGTGATAAGTTGAGAAAACACATGTGCTACAAAATGTTACTGTTTCCTGAATGTTGCCCCGACATCAATATGGGATATGATCACCATGTGCACGTACACAGGCTGCAGAACGGGTTGGCATACTCTGGATCAGGTAGTCGAGTGGCTGCAGGGGTATACCCTCCCATTTTTGCACAAGTGCCTGTCGGAGCTCCCGTAGTGTTGTAGGGGTTTGAAGAGGTGCAGCAATATGTCGACCAAGAGTATCCCAAATGTGCTTGATGGGGTTTAGGTCTGGAGAACAGGCAGGTCACTCCATTCACCTGATATCTTCTGTTTCAAAGTACTCCTCCACGATGGCAGTTCAGTGGGGCCGTACATTATCATCCATCACGAGGAAGATGGGACCCACTGCACCCCTGAAAAGGCGGACATACTGATGCAAAGTGATGTCCCGATACACCTGACCTGTTACAGTTCCTCTGTCAAAGACATGCAGGGGTGTACGTGCACCAATCATAATCCCACCCCACACCATCAAACCATGACCTCAATACAGTTCCCTTTCAAGGACATTAAGGGGTTGGTATCTGGTTCCTGGTTCACGCCAGATGAAAACCCGGCGAGAATCACTGTTCAGACTATACCTGGATTCATTCGTGAACATAACCTGGGACCATTGTTCCAATGACCATGTACTGTGTTGTTGACACCAGGCTTTACGGGCTCTCCTGTGACCAGGGGTCAGTGGAATGCACTTTTTAGGTCACTGGGTGAGTAAACCACGTATGTTCAGTTGTCTGTAGACTGTGTGTCTGGAGACAACTGTTCCAGTGGCTGCGGTAAGGTCCCGAGCAAGGCTACCTGCAGTACTCCATGGCCGCCTGCAGGCACTGATGGTGAGATATCGGTCTTCTAGTGGTGTTGTACACTGTGGACGTCTTGTGCTGTAGCGCCTGGACTCATTTCCTGTCTGCTGGAATCATTGTCATAATCTTGAGATCACACTTTGTGGCACACGGTGGGCCTGTGTTACGACCTGCTCTGTTTGACCAGCCTCCAGTCACCCTCGCACGCTACCCCTCATAATGTCATCAATATGTGTTCTTTGAGCCATTTTCAACACACAGTCACCATTAGTACATCTGAAAATGTCTGCACACTTACTCGCTGCACCATACTCTGACATGCACCAACACACCTCTGTGTATGTGAACTGCTACCAGCGCCACCGTGCAACGACCACAGGTCAAATGCACTCCATGGTCATAGCCCGAGGTGATTTAAACCCACAAACTGCCCACCAGAGTGTTGTTTCACCATGTATCAGCATTATCCTTAATTTATGAGCATGAGTGTACATTCTGTAGGTCATACTCATCACATTTTCTATGGTTATTTGAGAAGTAACCTAAATTGATTTTACAATGGTTTTATTTGAACTAATAATTAGTAACATGGCTACTGTTTATTTGTTACCAATTTCAGCTGCTATGCATTCAGAACACATTGAAATTACTACTACCTTCCATTGTATGTTACCAGTACCTCTTTCCAGGTATCCTGAAGAAGAACCTCAGTTGCTGATGGATAACACTGGTGTGACTGCTTAACTTATGAGGATACAAAGAGAATACATGCATGATACAGAGATCACAACTGGATTATTCAAGCTGTTCTAAATGATTTGGAAGTGCTAACCCTGAAACAGATAGTATCTAATGAAGGTCAAAACAACACTCATAGTAGCCGATTGACAGATTCAAGAAATCCTTGGGACAAGATTATCTCTGTCTTTGGCATTGTCCTTGAACGAAAACCACTTTGTGCTTTCTGTAATATCTGCAGGCATTAAGTTATTCACATTCTGCAGCTCTTCTTGGAAGATGTAGTAGACAGAGTGCTTATAGTACACAAGATTCACTTAGAATCACTCAACCACCTGATCCAGAGTATCCCAACCCATTGTGCGGCCTGTGTATGTGTGCATGGTGATCATATCCCATATTGATGTCGGGGGAACATGTGCAGGAAACAGTGGCGTTTTGTAGCACATGTGTTTCGGGACAGTTTTCTCAACTTATCACCAATACCATGGACTTACAGATCTGTGTCGTATGTGTTCCCTGTAAGCCTATGCTATTAGTGTCACCACGTTGTGTGGCACCACATTCTGCAATTATCCTTAATTTATGAGCATGAGTGTAGTTGCCCATTATACCTCTTTCAATTAAAATAAATTTTGGCATTTCAGTAAGTTCAGTGGCAGGGATCAACTGCCAACCAATAGTAGTTCTTCTCGAGTGCTACATGCTCAATGTGATTCATGTTTTGTAGGTGTATACAGAAGGTTCTCAAGGATCACTGGCTGCATACCAACACCACTTGCCCCACCACTATACTACGTGTGTTTTGCCAACAATGTAATCATCAGGTACAGGACTGTAAGAAAATAGCACACACATTTGATCAGCTTGATATCCTGAGACCATGCAATCAGGATATCATTAGACCCAGTCAATACCACACTGTCAGACACTGCATGGGGGAAGAAAGACCCATCTGCTCCCTCTGTAAAAGGAATCATCATTTATTATTTTACGGCGGCCTGACATTATTTGCTTCTTTTAGTGTTTCCATGGATCTCATAGTGGTCAACATGGGCAGTCCAAGTCCCACTTAAATCCAAATGCATGTATATACGCAACAGGATTCAGAAGCAAATGCAAAGGTACACACTGTATACTAGATGCTGACAGCCAGTTTACTTTCATAGCAGAGTCTTAATTGAGGGCCTAAAATTACAGCTGTTTTGACACTCCTCAGTGAGTCAATACATTTGAATCTTCATCAAAGTTATGCAGACTAACACATGTGAAGCAATGAAGTGGATGGAATAATGCTTTCATCACTGTCATTGTGTTTGGAGATCACATTAAATTCACAAATTCAAACTCTTTGCAAATACATCAAAAGAACTGAGCATGGCACAAAACTTTAGTTAACAGATACCACCGAAGAACATAAAGGTCTTCCCAAAAAGCTGCTTATGGCAACCAGAGTGATACTGAAAAATAGTTATCTCTGCTTTGCCGATATGGCTCTCAGCTTAATGCATGAGGATGGTGGGAATCAGGAAATGATACATCTAAAAACACCCATCAATAATAAAGCAACCCTCAATACCAGTGACAACCAATTGCTCTCCCCAACAAACTTTCTTGTCAAATGGAGACTTACAACGCTACTATCAAAACCCAGACCCTCCAGAGCAACAGACACGATGAAGGAATTTAGGCTTCAGCAGAAGAAAAGAAAACAACCTGTAATGATTATGTTTCATTCAGCAAATGACAATTTTTTAAATTTATTTTCATTGTCAAAATGGTCCACAATATTATGGAGCATGAGCCAAGTAGTGCTATGCCATCTGTAGGATAACCAAGTAAGGAGATGTTTCAGTGAGCCTGCTGTTTGATAGCAACAGCAAGGAGGCCAATTAGAATATTTAAAGACAAATGCATTACATATTAAAATGGAACAAGAATAAGTTAGTTAAAAGATAAAACAATAATGGAAATTCCTGGACGGAGCAACATCCAAAATATGAGAAAGGCAACCAACCGCCAACAGCAGATCGATTGACAGAGTACAGAGACATGTAACAGGAAACAGGATTTACACTCGGTTTTGAGCACTTGCTATTTTTCTAGCAAAAGTACACACACATTCACCAACACCATCACACAGAGAACCATATGTGCACTCGTGTGAAAACGGCACTTGGGTATCTGTGTGCGCACTTTTGCTAAAAAACAGAGCACGAGCTCAAAAGCTAGTGTGAATACCATTTCATTTTACATGTCTCTTGCTCCACACAGTGGTCCACTATGAATGAGTGGTTGCCTTTAAACTAAAACAAAAATTACACATAGTTAGTAAATACAGTGGAATACAAAAAAATGAAGCACCACAAAGGAGTTATGCAAACTCAGCACAAATTGATATACATACAGGTACTGAGAGAAAATAAAAAACTGCAAACTTTGGCAGCCGATAGATGAACGTGTGACACTGTAATGTAATTTCACCGCACAGCTGGCAATGATAGTAAACAGGGGACATGTTGATGCCAGGACATAAAATGTTTGTGAACTTCATTCCATACACTCAGATGGACAGTAACTATGCCTTACAGATAGGCACATGAACATTAAACGCAGATGTCAGCATAAGAGGGAGAACATGTTGTCAAGCTCAAAGATGCCAGTTGGAGTAATCGGTAAATTGCTCAACATTTGAATAGGAGCAATGCCACTATCCTACATCTAGAGAGAGACGACAGACCGAGAGGATCGAGCAATCATTAGAGAGGCACTCAGAGTCCCAGATGCATCATCATCATCGATCCAATGTGAAACTGGTGCTTCACTGACCACAAGGACCATTAACAGGTGGTTTACAGACAGGGTGCTGAGCTTATGGTGCCCCTTGAGTCAACTACCACTGACCTTTGTGGACCAACAAATCTGTTTGCAGTGGTGTCAAGCTCATTCAGTCTGCAATCTTGTTGACTGGAGTAGAACTGTCTTCAGTGATGAGTCCCACTTGAAGCTGAGCCCAATAATCATAGAAGACATGTGTGGAGACACTTCACACAATGGTGGGATACCAACCTGACTGCCCCCTACCATGTGGCCTGACATATCAGGACACTCTGGTAGTCATCTAAGGCACCCTTACCAGCCCAGCAGCACATCGACAATATTCTACACCACGTTTTGTTGCCCTTCATGGGAAGTCATCCTGGGCTAACATTTCAGCAAAATAATGTCTGTCCACCCACACGAGGTGGCTGTCTGCATGCTAGCCAAATCATACCTAGGCCAGCAAGGTTGTCAGATCTCTCTTCAGCTGAGAATGTCTGGAGCATTACGGGCAGGGCCCTCCAACCAGCTCAGGATTTTGACAATCCAACGTGCCAACTGGTCAGAATTTGGCACAAATTCCCTAAGGAGGACACCCTGCAACACCAAGCTAAGTAACAGGTTGGTTGGTTTGTGGGGGTTGAAGGGACCAGACTGTAAAGGTCATCGGTCCCTTTTTCCATGACCATGAAGCACCCACAAGGGACAAAAATCAAGCAACGGAGATGAAAAGGGATGACACAAAACAAGAAAGACACAGACAAAGACCAGACAAAAGGAATTAAAAGCACACAGAGTGTGACTGTGGTTGGCCGACCATGGAAACAAAAAAGGAAAAGCCAATCACCAAGAAACACACTATAAACCCCAATCTAAAACCATAGGCCTTTGGCCTATGGTTTGGCCAGACTTAACACATAAAAAGACAAACCCTTCGATCGACCGATAAAAGCCCCCTGAACGAATAAAACTCAAAACTACATTTGCCATTGCAGCGTCATCCGTTAAAAGTGCAGGGAGCGTATCAGGCTGCGGAAACATCTGCCTGCCCACAGTTCAAAGCGGACAGGCCAACAAGATGTGGACCACTGTCAACACTGATCCACAGCTACAGAGACAGGTACGTGCCGAGTAAAACTGTGAGGGACGGGGAAAACCCACCGTGGTACAACAACAAAGTTAGGAAACTACTGCGAAAGCAAAGAGAGCTTCACTCCAAGTTTAAACGCAGCCAAAACCTCTCAGACAAACGGAAGCTAAACGATGTCAAAGTTAGCGTAAGGAGGGCTATGCGTGAAGCGTTCAGTGAATTCGAAAGTAAAATTCTATGTACCGACTTGACAGAAAATCCTAGGAAGTTCTGGTCTTACGTTAAATCAGTAAGTGGCTCGAAACAGCATATCCAGACACTCCGGGATGATGAAGGCATTGAAACAGAGGATGACAATCGTAAAGCTGAAATACTAAACACCTTTTTCCAAAGCTGTTTCACAGAGGAAGACCGCACTGCAGTTCCTTCTCTAAATCCTCGCACAAACGAAGAAATGGCTGACATCGAAATAAGTGTCCAAGGAATGGAAAAGCAACTGGAATCGCTCAACAGAGGAAAGTCCACTGGACCTGACGGGATACCAATTCGATTCTACACAGAGTACACGAAAGAACTTGCCCCCCTTCTAACAGCCGTGTACCGCAAGTCTCTAGAGGAACGGAAGGTTCCAAATGATTGGAAAAGAGCACAGGTAGTCCCAGTCTTCAAGAAGGGACATCGAGCAGATGCGCAAAACTATAGACCTATATCTCTGACGTCGATCTGTTGTAGAATTTTAGAACATGTTTTTTGCTCTAGTATCATGTCGTTTTTGGAAGCCCAGAATCTACTATGTAGGAATCAACATGGATTCTGGAAACAGCGATCGTGTGAGACCCAACTCGCTTTATTTGTTCATGAGACCCAGAAAATATTAGATACAGGCTTCCAGGTAGATGCTATTTTTCTTGACTTCCGGAAGGCATTCGATACAGTTCCGCACTGTCGCCTGATAAACAAAATAAGAGCCTACGGAATATCAGACCAGCTGTGTGGCTGGATTGAAGAGTTTTTAGCAAACAGAACACAGCATGTAGTTATCAATGGAGAGACGTCTACAGATGTTAAAGTAACCTCTGGCGTGCCACAGGGGAGTGTTATGGGACCATTGCTTTTCACAATATATATAAATGACCAAGTAGATAGTGTCGGAAGTTCCACGCGGCTTTTCGCGGATGATGCTGTAGTATACAGAGAAGTTGCAGCATTAGAAAATTGTAGCGAAATGCTGGAAGATCTGCAGCGGATAGGCACTTGGTGCAGGGAGTGGCAACTGACCCTTATCACAGACAAATGTAATGTATTGCGAATACATAGAAAGAAGGATCCTTTATTGTATGATTATATGATAGTAGAACAAACACTGGTAGCAGTTACTTCTGTAAAATATCTGGGAGTATGCGTGCAGAACGATTTGAAGTGGAATGATCATATAAAATTAATTGTTGGTAAGGCGGGTACCAGGTTGAGATTCATTGGGAGAGTCCTTAGAAAATGTAGTCCATCAACAAAGGAGGTGGCTTACAAAACACTCGTTCGACCTATACTTGAGTATTGCTCATCAGTGTGGGATCCGTACCAGATCGGTTTGACGGAGGAGATAGAGAAGATCCAAAGAAGAGCGGCGCGTTTCGTCACAGGGTTATTTGGTAACCGTGATAGCGTTACGGAGATGTTTAACAAACTCAAGTGGCAGACTCTGCAAGAGAGGCGCTCTGCATCGCGGTGTAGCTTGCTCGTCAGGTTTCGAGAAGGTGCGTTTCTGGATGAGGTATCGTATATATTGCTTCCCCCTACTTATACCTCCCAAGGAGATCACGAATGTAAAATTAGAGAGATTAGAGCGCGCACGGAGGCTTTCAGACAGTCGTTCTTCCCGCGAACCATACACGACTGGAACAGGAAAGGGAGGTAATGACAGTGGCACATAAAGTGCCCTCCGCCACACACCGTTGGGTGGCTTGCGGAGTATAAATGTAGATGTAGATGTAGATGTAGAGGTGGGTCCTCACGGCACAAGAGATGACCGTGCATCAGCCGGGTGTGGCCAATGGGTAGCCGGCAGAGAACAACTGAGTCCTTGCGGGAGGTTTGCAGGGAGGAGCGCCACACACCTCTAGTCTCCTTGACGACCCGAAGTTTGTTGGGTGAAGGCAGAGTGCGCCATTTATCACCCTACGTATCAAGGACCATCTGCCGCAAAACTGATTGGAGATCACGTTTCGAAAGGCCAATCTCCAAGGCCGGTGCACTGACAGCCTGTTTGGCCAGCGTGTCAAAAAGTTCATTACCCAGGATGCCAACATGTAACAGGGTCCACACAAAGACCACGGAGCAGCCACAATGGGAAAGAGTATAGAGGGACTTTTGGGTAGCCATCACCAGATGAGAGTGAGGGAAACACTGGTCAATAGCTCGTAAACCACTCAGGGAGTCACTACAGATAACGAAGGACTCACCTGAGCAGGAATGGATATACTCTAGGGCGTGAGAGATGGCAACAAGCTCTGCAGTGAAAACGGTGAAACCAGTCTGCAATGAGCGTTGTTCAGAATGATCCCCAAGAGTAAAAGCATAACCAACTCGACCAGTAACCATCAAACCATCGGTATAGGCCACATCAGAGCCGTCAAATGCGTCTAGGACAGAAAGAAAGCGGCGGCAGAGGGCCTCAGGATGGACTGAGTCCTTTGGGCCTGTGCCAAATCCAGCTGAAGGCATGGGCGGGGTACACACCACGGGGATATACGTATATGGGCCTGGAAAAGAGGTGGGAGAGGGAAAAACTCAAGTCCAGAGAGAAGAGCCCGGACGTGAACCACAATAGTATACCCTGACCTGGGCCACCGATCTGGAAGACGGACGACTGAGTTGGCGAACAGTAATTTGGATACCCAGGCAAGCTACAAACATGTGCAGCATAAGCAGCCGGTAGACATAGGCGCTGGTTCCACAATGGAAGGACACCAGCCTCTGTAAGTATGCTGTTTACAGGGCTTATGCGGAAAGCTCCAGTTGCAAGTCGGATCCCACAGTGAAGTATGGGATCAACGCAGAAGGTGATGCCGAACCATAAGCCAGGCTCCCGTAATCGAGACGGGACTGAATCAATGCCTGATACAGTTGTAGAAGGGTAAACTGAACAGTACCCCAGCTGGTGTGACTCAAGCAATGAAGAGCATTAAGATGGTGCCAACACGGTTGTTTAAGCTGCCAAATATGAGGGAGCCAAGTAAACTGGGTATCAAAAAGCAAGCCAAAAAAACGGTGTGTCTCCACCACAGCAAGAGGTTCACCATATAGATAAAGCCGTGGCTCAGGTGAACAGTGTGACGCCGGCAGAAATTTATGACGCAGGTCTTGGTGGCCTAGAACTCGAAGCCGTGCATGACGGCCCACGACTGCACCCTGCGGATAGCACCCTGTAGCTGCTGTTCAGCAACCGCAATTCCAGTGGAGCTATAGTATGAGCATAGAAAGAAGCTGATATGGATGTTCCCACAGCTGCAGCTAGTCCATTGATAGCAAGTAAAAAGAGGCACACACTCAAGACAGAGCTTTGTGGGACCACATTCTCCTGGACTCGGGAGGAACTGGAACCAACTTGCACACGGAAGGAACGAAGCGACAGAAAATTTTGAATAATAATCAGGAGCAAGTCCCTAAGACCCCACCCATGAAGCGTGGTGAGGATGTGATGTCACCCTGTGGTATCGTATGGCTTCCGCACGTCAAAAAAGACGGCAACCAGATGTTGACAGTAAATGCCATATGGATGGCATACTCCAGGCAGACCAGAATATCGGTGGCAGAGCGGCACTTACAAAATCCACCCTGAGACGGAGCCAGAAGGCCGCGAGACTCAAGTAGCCAACTCAACCTCCGGCTCACCATGCATTCGAGAAACTTGCACAGAATGTTGGTGAGGCTAATGGGGCAGTAGCTGTCCACCTCCAGTGGGTTCTTGTAAGGCTTCAACACTGGTATGACAATGCTTTCCTGCCACTGAGACAGGAACTCACCCTCAACCCAGATTCGGTTAAAAATGTCGAGGAGGCATCGCAGGCAGTTCACTGAGAGGTGTTTGAGCATCTGATAGTGGATGCGATCCGGTCCGGGAGGCATATTAGGGCAAGCGGCTAGGGTACTTTGGAATTCCCACTCACTGAATGGAGCACTGTACGATTCAGGGTGGCTTGTGTGGAGTGAAAGGCTCCCATGTTCCAACCACACTTTCAGGGAGCGGAAGGCCAGTGTGTAATTTGGAGTCGCGGAACTCTGAGCATAATGTTCCGCTAAGAGTTTCGCAATTGTGTCAGAGTCAGTACAGACTGCTCCATTCAGAGAAAGCCCAGGTAAGCTGACGGGGGTCCGATAGCCATAGAGCCACCTGATCTTGGCGCAAACCTGTGATGGAGAGGTACGGAGGCCAAAGGTGGAGACATACCTTTCCCAGCACTCCTGCTTGCATCGGTGAATAAGGCATCGGGCTCGGACACAGATCCGTTTAAAGGCAATGAGGTGTTACAATGATGGTTGCTGTTGGGAGGGCCCGCTTGCGAACTATAATCGCCTCAGCGATCTCGGGTGTCCACCAAGGAACAGTCCTCCGCCAGAGGACCCGGAAGAACAGGGAACTGCAGATTCCACAGCAGAAACGATGCTGGTGGTGATCGTGTGAACCACCACATCAATGACATCATTAGAAAGAGGCTCAATAGTGGCAATGGAGGCAAACAAGTCCCAGGCAACCTTATTCGTAGCCCATCTGGAGGGGCGCCCAGAAGGGTGATGCTGTGGCAGTGACAGAAAGATCAGAAAGTGGTCACTACCACACAAGTCACCATGCACACTCCATTAGACAGATGGTAGAAAGCTAGGGCTGCAGACTGAAAGGTCGATGGCTGAATACATGTCATGCACCACACTGAAATGTGTGGAGGCACCATTATTTAAGAGGGAAAGGTCGAGCTGTGTCAACACTTGCTCAATGACAGTGACTTGGCCAGTTGCCACCAAGCCACCCCACAAAAAATTATGGGCGTTAAAATTGCCCAGTAACCGAAAAGGTAGCGGCAGTTGGTCTATCAGCACAGCCAACACATGCTGTGGGACATCACCATCCAGTGGAAGATAGATACTGCAGACAGTAACAGTCTGAGGCGTCCACACCCGAACAGCGACAGCCTCTACAGGTGTTTGAAGAGGCACACACACTCACTGTAAAGAGAGTTAAGCACATAGGTGCAGATGCCACCAGACACCCTCTCATAAGCTGCCTGCTTCTTATAATAACCCCGATGGCCACGGAGGGCGGTGGTTTGCATCGCCGGAAACCAACTTTCTTGGAGAGCAATGCAGAAGAAAGGATGAAGGCTGAGAAGTTGTTGGAGCTCAGCAAGGTGGTGGAAAAAACCTCTGCAAATCCACTGGAGAATGACATGTTCCGTAGCCGAAAAAGGCGTGAAGGGATCGAGGAGGCAGATTACGCCACTGGGTCAGCTGATGCCACCAACTGAGGATGTGTGCAATCGACATCCATTGTGTCTGAGGGTCCGGCGAGATCTGGATCCTCAGCGGATACCAGAATCTCCACTTCATCCTCAGACACAGAGCCTGTAGGGAGTGGTGGTGTGGGTACCACCGCAAGTTCTTTGGTCTTAGACATCTCCTTTGTGGACTTTTCTCACTACTGCTTGGGTTTGACTGGCTGGGAGGGCATCACTGATTCAGTCTCTGGGATGGAGGAGGATCGTGAAGCCCGAGGACCAGTTGCTTGTGGGAATATCAGCCACTGGTGGGCGTCATCTTTCACACTGGTAGAAACCTGGGAAAGGAGGGACCCAAGGGACTCCTTGCGAGCGAAAGGAGCCAAAGAAGTTAGACGCTTCTCCGGCTTAGAAGTGGGGTCGGATGGCCCCTTTCAATCAGGGGGTGTTGCTCCCAAAGTAAGTGGCACAGGAGCAACAGGGAGGGTAGTGCCCCCCACAAGCAGGGGGCAGGTGTAGTCTTCCAGCTGAGAGAGGTGACTGTTGTAGGTGGAGCTGATGGGGCTAGAACAGTGGTAGCAGTGATGGAAGAGGAGGTCATATGAACAGGGTGGACGCATTCAAAACTTCTGCTTAGCCTCAGTGTAGGTCAGTCGGTCCAGGGTCTTATATTCCATTATTTTCCACTCTTTCTGTAAAATCCTGCAATCTGGCGAGCAAGGTGAATGATGTTCTCCGCAGTTAACACAGATGGGAGGTGGGGCACATGGAGTATTGGGAAGTGATGGGTGTCCGCAATCTCGACATGTGGACTGGAAGTACAGCGGGAAGACATATGGCCAGACTTCCAGCACTTAAAGCACCGCATAGGGGGAGGGATATAGGGCTTGACGTCACAGTGGTAGACCTTCATCTTGCCCTTCTCAGGCAATGTATCGCCCTCAGCGGCCAAGAAGAAGGCACGGGTGGCAACCTGATTATACCTCGAACCCCAATGAATGCGCCGGACGAAATGAACACCTCGCCGCTCCAAATTGGCGCGCAGCTCATCATCAGACTGCAAAAGATGGTCCCTGTGGAATATAATACCCTGGACCATACTTAAACTCTTATGGGCGAGATGGTAACAGAAATATCCCCCAACTGGTCACAGGTGAGTATGCCCATGACTGGGCAGAGGATGCTGTTTTTATTAAGACTGACCCAGAGCACATTTTGGACAAGCCCTCCACCTCTCCAAACTTGTCCTCTAAATGCTCGACAAAGAACTGAGGCTTCTTAGTCATGAAAGACTCCCTGTCAGCTCTCGTACATACTAGGTACCGAAGCGAATAAGCTTCACTGCCAACCTTAGCCTTCGTTCCTCCCATGGTGTGGCCAGGGAGAGTAAAGATTTGGAGTCATACATGTTTGCATTAAATTGAGCCCTCAAACACTTAGAGACTGCTGGTGACTGGCCACCAGCAAGATATTATGTACCACACTTAATTGTGTGTCATCCGCCCTGATGCTACCCCCTCCGACTAAGAGCCCTCCCAATGGGCGCCACCCAGCCGCAGCTAGGGGCACCTGCCAGGATGGCCATCGCTGGGAGTCCTGATGCACCAGGGAGGGCTTGTAGGCTGCTTAAGGAGTCAATACAAATGACGAAGGACTCACCAGAGCAGGAGCGGATATGCTCAAGATCACAATAGATGGCAACCAGCTCTGCAGTGAATACGCTGCAGCCAACCAGCAAGGAGCGTTGTTCTGTATGGTCAACATGAGCATAAGCAAAGCCAACAAGACCGTTGACCAGTGATCCATCTGTGTAGATGATTTCTGAGGCCCCAAACTTGCCAAGAGCAGAGAGACAATTCCGGCGAAGGACCTCAGGTGGGACTGAGCCTTTGGGGCCAAGCAAAAGGTTCAACCGAAGCTGTGTCCGAGGTATGGACCATGGAGGTGTATGGAAGCGAGTCTGCAGGAAAGGCAGTAGGGGAGAAGTGTCAAGTTCATGAAGAAGTGACCAGACGCCAAAGGGATTCCCAGTTCTGGGCCGCTGTTGGGGGAGGTGGACCGCTGTGTTGGGGAAAACAAAACGGTAATTTGGGTGGCGAGATGAACTATGGATGTGGGCAGTATAGTTTTTGAGTAATATTTGCCGCCAGAGCTGCAATGGAGGAATGCCAACTTCTACAAGGAGGCTGTTCAGGGGGCTAGATCGAAAGGCTCCCGTAGCAAGGCAAACTCCACAGCGGTGGACAGGATCCAGTAAACTCATTACAGAAGGGGCGGCTGAACCATACACCACGCTTCCCTAATCACACGGGACTGTACAACAACTTGGTACAGCCGCAGTAGTGTACGATGATCAGCACATTAGTCGGTGTGGCTCAGGCATCGAAGTAGATTAAGATGCCACCAGCACTTGTCTTTAAGCTGACGATTATGGGAAAGCCAACTTAAGCGGGCATCGAAGATCAGTCCCAGAAAGCGGTAAGTCTCCACTACATCTAGTAGTTGGTCATCGAGGTAAAGTTCTGAATGGGGATGGACGGTACAACGACAACAGGTGTCACACAAGTTTTGGCGGCCGAAAACTAGAAGCCGTGACTGAGAGCCCACAACTGCGCCTTCCATATAGCTCCCTGCAGACGGCATTCAGATGCAACAGTAGAAGAGGAGCAGAAAGAAATACAAAAATTGTCAGCTTATAGGAAGGGAGAGACTGGCGATCCTGCTGCTAGTGCAAGACCACTGACGGCAATTAAAAAGAGTGGGACACTCAGGACAGAGCCCTGCAGGACCCCATTCTCTTGTGTATGGGGTGTGCTATGGGAAGCACCAATACGAACTCTGAAAGTGCGGTACGATAAAAAGTTCTGTATAAAAATTGGGAGTGGGCCCCGAAAATCCCACTCATGCAGAGTAGTGAGAATGTGGTGTCGCCAAGTAGTATCATAGGCCTTCGTGAGATCGAAAAAGACGGCAATGAGGTGTTGTCACCCGCAGACTCCAGGCACACCAAGTTGTTGATGGTGGAGCGTCCTTGGCAAAAACTGCCCTGGGACGGAGCCAGGAGGTCCGGAGACTCAAGGAGCCAACACAACCACTGGCTCACCGTATGTTCCAGCAGCTTGCACAGGTCATTGGTGAGGCTGATGGGGCAATAGCTGTCAACATCTAGTGTGTTCTTCCCGGGCTTTAGCACTGGAATGATGACACTTTCCGGCCACTGTGATGGGAATTCGCCATCGCTCCAAATGCGATTGAAGACAGCCAGGAGGCAGTGTTGGGAATCCGATGACAGATGTTTCAGCATTTGCGAATGGATGTGATCTGGGCCAGGGGATGTGTCAGGACACCAAGGGCACTAAGGAATTCCCATTCACTAAAAGGAGCATTGTAAGGCTCAGGGTGGCGCGGAGCAAAAGAGAGGCAGTGTCACTCCACTCTCTGTTTGAGGAGACGAAAGGTGGGATGGTAATTCACCGACGCAGAGATGCAAGCATAATGCTCAGCAAGATGTTCTGCTATTACATTGGGATCGGCAGATACAGCTCCATTTTTGGAAATGCCAGGTACTCCTGCTGGGTTCTGGTAGCCATAAAGTAGGCAGAGCTTGGTCCAAACCTGAGAGCAGGAGGTTCCTGTTCAAATGGTGGAGACGTAATGTTCCCAACACTCCTGCTTCTTTTGTTTGATGAGGAGGCAAGCCTGTGCTTGGAGCCGTTTGAAGGTGATAAGGTTCTCCTGGGAAGGGTGACACTTACGTCGTCGGAATGCCCGCCTATGGTCTCTAATGGCTGCAGTGATTTCAGGTGACCACCAAGGCAATGATTTCCACCGGGGGCAACTGGAGGATCGAGGGATTGCTGTTTCAGCTGCAGTGAAAATGGTATTAGTGAGATATGGATCACTTCATCAATGGTGGCATGCGACGGATATAATATGTTGGTAGCGGATGTGGAGGTGTTCCAGTCAGCCTTGGGAAGAACCCACCTGGTCAGGCGTCGAGATGAGGGATGCTGCAGCAGGGACAGGAGAAGTAGAAAGTGGTCACCACCACACAAGTCATCATGTGCTCTCCAGTGGATAGGTGGAGGGAGACCATGACTGCAAATCGATCAATGGCCGAATATGTGCCATGTGCTACACTGAAATTTGTGGGGGCACCTGTGTTTAGGAGGCAAAGGTTGAGACAACTTTGCCACCACCATTAACCTTGGCTCCACCCAATAAAGCATTATGGGCGTTAAAATCACCCAGAAGGAGAAAAGGTGGGGGTAGTTGTGAAATGAGTGCAGCTAAAATATGGGGTGGTGCTTCACCATCTGGAGGAAGGTAGACGTTACAGATGGTAATTTCCTGTGGTGTCCTTACCCTAACAGCCACAGCTTCTAAAGGTGTTTGAAGGGGCACAGGTTCACTACAGACAGAGGTAAGGACGAAAATACATACGCCACCCGACAGTCTGTCACAGGCAGGACAGTTTTTGTAGTACCCTCGGTAGCCACGAAGGGTGGGGGTCCGCATGGCACGAAACCAGGTCTGCCAAAGGACAATGCAAAAGGCAGGGGTACTGCTTAAGAATTGAGGTAATCAGCCAGGTAGGAGAAAAAACTGCAGCAGTTCCACTGGAGAATGATGCTTTCTGTTGTCTGGGGCGGCATGGAGTGACCAAGGAGGCAAATTAGGCCTCAGTAGCACCCGTTGCCACTTGCTGAGTATTGGCATCCAGTACCATTGCATCCGAGGCGTCAGCGAGATCTAGGTCCTCAGCGGACGCCAGAACCTCCACCTCGTCATCAGACGCAGAGCCGTGGGGGAGTGCTGGTACAGAGGACACTGGAGGCTCCTGTTTCTTAGTGGACTCTTTCTTTGAAGTTTTGCCCTCTCGCCGCTTCTTAGGGGCTTGCTGGGAGGGCTTTTCAGAAGTAGCTTCAGGGACAGACGAAGACCTTGAAGCCCTTCCCCCGGGCCACTGGTGGGGATCGTGGAAGGTAGAGTCCCAAGGGACCCCTTCTGCACGAGAGGAGCCGGAGGAGACTGTTGCTTCTCCGGTGGGAGGGAGGGGACCAGTGTCTCCGGCTTTTTTTGGGGGAGGGGGGGGGGGGGGGGTGATGCTCCCAAAGTAGAATCTCTGGGAGGAGCAGGAGAAGTCTTTCCCCCAGACATCTTGAGGGGGGAGGAAGATGGGTGGCCCTGAGGACCCACAGGAGCAGCCTTAGATGGTGGGCGTAACAGCATCATCGATGACAACGCTGTCATGGCAGTGGCATAAGAAGATACCATGGGAACAGGCTATAGCCTTTCATATTTTAGTTTAGCCTCACAGTAAGATAGCCTGCCCAGGGGCTTTTACTCCATAATTTTATGCTCCTTTTGGAGTACCGGGCAGTCCAGCGAGCAGGGGGAGTGATGCTGTGCACAGTTCACACAGGTGGAAGGAGGCACACATCGAGTATTCGGGTGAAGCGAACGTCCGCAATCTCTACATGTGGCTCTGGAAAGGCACCGGGAGGACATGTGCCCAAACTTCCAACATTTAAAGCACCACATAGGGGGAGGGTCATAGGGTTTGATGTCACAGCAGTACACTATCACCTTGAGCTTTTCAGGTAATGAATCACCTTCAAAGGCCAATATGAAGGCACCGGTAGCAACCCTATTGTCTTTTGGCCCCCTGTAAACGCGCCAGACGAAATGAACACCCCAACATTCTAAATTAGCATGTAACTCGTCACTGGACTGTAACAGGAGGTCATGATGAAAAATAATGCCCTGGACAATATTGAGGCTTTTGTGGGGAGTGACCGAAACAGGGATATCACCCAGCTTGTCACACGTGAATAATGCTCGGGACTGGGTTGGGGATGCCACCTGATTCAAAACCAACCCGTTGCACATCTTGGACATTGCTGTCACTTCCCCAGACTTATCTTCCAGGTGCTCAACAAAAAACAGAGGCTTGGTTTCCAGAAAGGAGTACTGATCAGTTCTGCTGCAAACTAAATAATGTGGAGAATAAGGATCCTGTCGTTCTGAAGCCCTATATTCCTCCCAAGGTGTGGCCAGGAAGGGGAATGATTTGGGGTCATACTTCTGCACATTTAAGTGAGCCCTCGAATGCTTAGATACTGCTGGCAGCTGGCCACCAGCAAGAAAAGATGTGCCACGCTTCATTGCGTGTCGTCCGCCCTGATGCCACCCACTCTGACCAAGGGCCCTCTCCACAGGCGCCACCCAGCCACAGCAAGGGCCACCTGGTTGGATGGCCACTGCCGGGAGTCCCGATGCCCCAGGGAGACAGGCATCTAATCCTTGGCATATGTGGGGAGTTAACGGCGCAGGCATCAGCAGAGTAATCCCAGTGTCGTCAGGGGGGTACAACCAGGGCAGGTAGCGACACTGCATAGTGCACAGCTTATTCTCACCCAAGACATGCAGAATGGGTGGGACTGCAATGTGATGATGAGAAAGGGGAGCTAAAGATCACAATGCCGATGGACACAATGCACCAAGTAAGGTGCCCTTCCCCAATTGGCTCGTTCTTTGGATTAATTTTGAGATATGGAGGTCAAACCCGAGAGTGGACCATCACATAAGGGCCGAAACACGTGAGACTCCTTTTAGTTGCCTCTTATGACAGGCAGGAATACCGCGGGCCTATTCTTACCCCCGAACCCGCAGGCGAGCACAGATATGAGAACTGTTACAAAGTCCATCCAGCTGGTCATATCTTTGGTAACTTACCAGGGTGGAGAGAATGTGGAGGAGCATCTCTGTAGTCTTTGATTACAAAATGACGAACCTTTGTGTTTGTAGCTTGTTAGAAGGATTTGAAATAAAGTTGATGCTGCCAAGTGCTGTAATGTGTTGTGCAATATTCTGTGTTATTTCCAATACAGTTGATGTCAGAAGTGAAGAAGGAATTGGATTTTGGTAAGAAGTTCTATTATGTGTCCAAGATCTTAACAGGCACTGGAAGCAATAGTGGACTTCTGGAACGGAATCATTGTAGATCTCAAGAGAATTATTAGAGAGCTTCTGCTAGAATATCACTGCAAAGGATCCTTTAGCAATAGTAGGACAATAAGACAGGAACTACTTTCAGACTGAATAGCTGCTGTATCATCTTTTTAATTGAGGAATGCACTAAGAAGGAAACATAAGCAAGGCTGGAGGTGTGCTTATTCAGCAGTCAATGCTTCCAATTACACAGAGGGTGCTTATCAGTTTAATCGCTTGTATGATACATCAGATTTTGAACAATTGTAGTAAATGCATCTTACATGCCATGCAGAGAATATGTGGAGTTTGTCACAAGAAATGCCTTCCAGTTTGGCACTAACTGTCTTAAATTTTTGCACAAGCCTATTAAAAGTACATACTGCAGATTAAAATATCCTTAGCTCAGTAATACAGAAGAATCTATACCCTATTAACATATAATTTCTTATTTGTGCAGCTGTTTCTTCCCAATAAGGACACAATGTACACAATCAGCATCCCATTCATGACATGAGGTGTGCTGCAATTGTTGTAACATTATAAGAATCCTTAATTCGTCAAACAGTTTTGGACTAAAAAACATTCTAGGTGCATGAAGTGAGCTGCCCTGAAATATTACTGACACATACCAAAGAATGAAAGTACATGAAGTAAACCAGGCTAAATGTATCAGAGATTCTGCAGTAGCTCATAGGTTGGTATGTGACATTCACAAAAGCTTTCCATTCATTCTTGGTCTGAAATGCAACCAATCTGTTTTGGAGCTATTGATATACTAAGACAGATGTAAGTAGTAGTCCAAGTATGAAATCCCATGGAACATCACAATCAGATTTCATTTCACATTTTTTGATGTGACAGCATGAATCCACTATGCTTTCTACAACACACACAGTACACTACAATATCATCATAGACTTTCATTTTTTCTTCTATAATACCGATGTAACACAGTCTGTCTAATACTTACAGTTTTTAATATCAGTATTATTTCTTACTGCAATTAATACTATGCAATACATCTTAGCCAGTTTCACAGCTCTACTTATCTACTTTATAACAGTGCATGAATATGCTCAGCTATTCAGCCAAGTTGCAGAATTACAGGTGACTCATTCATCCCATTTACCAACCATCTACAAAACACATGAGAATGCTGTACCATAACATGTACATACCCATGCTCTGAGTACTTGAGCACCATGACAGGAGAACACAATAGCATATGATGTTTAGGCCTAGAAGAATAAAAATGTGCTTTGTCTGTCCTTCCTGGATGACAGACAAAAGTTCTTTCTTCAACATATTTCACGCAGTCATTCAGAACAGGAGCTGAAAGAAAAATATAAATTTGTTAAAGAGTAACATGGTAGAAATGGAAAATTGCTTTACTTTCAGATGAAATCCTTCTCTCTCTCTCTCTCTCTCTCTCTCTCACACACACACACACACACACACACACACACACACACACACAATCTGAATAGGCTGGGTGGGGTAGGGGACATGAACAGCTGTGACAGAGTGAGGTGGGGACAAAATGGAGGGGAGAGGGAGGATTGTGATATTATATTTATTCTGGGCAAGGCTGATGGTGTGAGTCCCAAAGGTACCAAACACCTGAGCTGTCAGTGAGGTTGACAAACTGTCTACATATTCGCCCCAACTGCCTTACATTCTTGCAGAAGTCTAAAATACTGCTGCCGGATATCATACTCTTTTCTCCATGATAAAGAAGGGTCTTCTCTCCACACACAGATAATTTCTCTGCTGTGCACCTGTTCTTTCCAAACAAGAGTACAATGTACAATCTCAGAACCAAATTCATGATAGTAGTAGGTATCATGAGAGGACAAGCGAGTGGTATGCTCAGTGCTGGAAAACCCCATTTAAATGCCATAATGCACATTTGCTTTGCAAAGGCTGTCTTGCTTGAATGGCCAAAGATGCCAAAGATAGTAAAATAACACTTAAAATATATGATAGAGTGCAAGGAAACTGGTAGGAATTATAGGGACACACAAAATCCACACACATCCTCAGGCAGAGAATTTAAAACTGAAATTACTAGCATGAAAGCTTCATCAATATATGCAATTGTAACTGTTATTACTGAATAAAGATTAATCATTACAGAAGTCCAGTTGGAATATCAACAGTTGTGGAGAGCATAGATTGCTACTCACCATAAAGATGACACACTGAAATGCAGAAGATAGGTATTATGAAAAGACTGTTAACATTAAGCTTTCGGATAAAGCCTTCATCAGGGGAATTGTGTGTGTGTGGGGGGGGGGGGGGGGCAGGGGGAATCTGATGAAAGCTTTGGCAGAAAGCTTAATTTTTAACTGCCTTTTCATTGTATGTGTCTCCAACTCAACTAGTCACCTTCATGGTGAGCAGCAAGCTTTCAGGCATTTTATTTCACCTGGTGGTTACTTACGGACCTATCCCAAAATAGTGTAACAAGCCAGCCCAATGTAAGTTGCACCAAGTGAGCAAATCAGGGAGCATGATTATTTGCATGAAAAATTGTGGAGCCTTGTTGGTTTGGAAAGAAATAAAGATGCATTACATCCACTCAATTAACAATAAGACAATGTTTGTGATATATTCGGTAACTCCCAATAAACAAACAATTACATTGAAATCCAAGTGCGTTGCATGAATTAATTTTTCAAGAACTTGCACTACTGTAGAGTTTGGAGTTTCATGAATCCACAAAAGTTGCAGCATGGACACCAAGGATTTAAAACAGCTATGTTTGGCTACTTCTACATGAACAGTGAGCAACATTGCCCACAGACTGTCTCATACAGCAGGTAAGGTAGCTAATCAAGAGGTTAACCATAACTTATTCTCCATTATTAACATTAACTCCCAGTGGTAGTGTCATAAGGTGCCAGGAGGAGCAAGCTGAAAAAACTGCTAGGAGCAGCAATGAAAAAACAGGAATTTCATATCTTTGCCATTGACAGATGAAGCCTACGGATATTGTTGGTATAGTGGCTCTTTCACAAGTGGCAGTAACTGTGACATGTGAATGCTGGTTACTCAAGTTGACTGCCTAAAACTATGAAGACAGCAATATAACTGGAGCAGGTGGAAGTCAATCTCTCTTTTGGCAACAGATCATCACTATGTCAGTCTCCTAACTGCCACTGCCACCAGACTTTTTAAAATATCGGTAGACTCCACTAGACTCTGCCAAATTCATTGTCTCAGCTGCTGTATTGCCATGGGTTCCTGACTCTGTTAACAGTGCTTGGCTACATGAGACAAACTGCAAAATATTTCATCAGGATATCTGTGGTACCATGGTCTATTGCGTAAAATCTCTGAACTTCCTCATGGAGTCATCAAATCTCACTGATAGTATTCTAGTGCAAACTACTTCAACTGACAGTCCCTTTTACCTCACTTATTTTCTCGAAAAATGTTTTCCCAGATACAAGGATCCAACAATTTAAATTGTATTAACGTTTGATGGTGAGTACATATTGTAGCAGTAAAAGTGTATATTTGCTCTAGGTTACAGCAAGGGAAGTGCAGGAGGGTGATGGGAGTTTCCATAGAAGGAAAATGAAGGTAATAAGATCACAAGAAGTTACAGAAGTGGAAAAGCAATAGGAGACTGAGAGGAAGACAGAACAGGGTGGGAACAGGATGGGGTGGAGGAATACTGGATGAATGTAAGAACCATCAAAGAGTGAGGTCAGGGAGGTTGCAGAGTTCACACATGCAGAGTTCTGAAGAGCATGACTTGAGGGCAAATTCATTTTGTACATGCCGTGAAGAATCTATTTAAATCAACCACATTATAACACGGATAATGTTTGGCAGCTGATCTGCTTGGTTGACCTACACCCACAGTTTGGCAGTTATCTTTCATCTAGGATGATAGTTTGTTTATGGCCTTACTCATGTAGTTACTGAAACCAATTCTGTTAATATCAGATTCTGAATGTGGCTCACAATTTAGGGTACATCTCACAATAACATAGATTATTACAGATTTCAAAACTAGTCCTCACCTTTGTATTCTTGTATCTAGTAAGTTATTACATCTAGCGTAATTTATGTTCACTTAGGTCACCGATTTTAACTTGATCTAAAAATGATGTTCTGAAGATCTAATATTGTTCTATGAAAAATACTTAACATGACACTTGAAAATGGTGTTAAGGACAAAACTATACAACAATACAAAAATAAACAAAAACTTAAAGTTGCAGCCAACATAGAGCAATCCAAAAAAATCACAATTATAATGAAAAGTGTTCTATGAATGAACAACAGTAAAAATTAGAATGTTAGGAAATGTACTAACAACAGAATAATCAATCTAATTTGTACAATTTCTAACATAGTAAAAGCAAACAATTAGAATTTGTCATTACATTAGCATCAAGGGAAACATCAATTTGATTTCAGCCAATCAAGTGGGACCATACATGTAACAAGAATGATCAAAATCACCTCTGGAACTGTTATAACATTAAGAGAAAAACAGTATTTGCTCTTCTGAGTACAATAATCATTCAGTAGTGTTAAAATGAAGAACCTATAGAGAATTGTCAGAGAAAACTGCAATACTGGAAGAATGACAAGTTCACTTTAATTTGTATTTGGGAAAGAAAATGCAAACGTATTTTGATTACAGGGAGATTAAAAGTTTTCACATAAGAATAACCTGACCCATCTCATTTAATCCACAGGGGGAATGGCTGGCAAAGGAAGCCTTAGAAAGGAGAGCTAGAGAGTTGTGAAGACTAATAAGTGTATGCAATGACCTAGTGTTGCTTATGAGGTAGGAAACAATTTGCAAAAAATGGTTGCACCCTTATAGACATAGCAAATAGTTATGACAAGAAGGACAAATTTCCACTACCCAGAAGTCACAACAATGTGTAAGGAAGACTACCACAAGTATTTGAATCATATAGGCACTTAGAATGAAGATCCCAACAACCATTTATGTAATATGATTTGTAAAAACAATCCTGAAGAAAAGAAAGAATGCAGATAGTGTGCCAATGAAAATGATGCAATTGCTGACCAGCAGGCTAAGTATGGATTAATGGAAGTAAATTATTAAGTATTATGATAGCAACACATCCTTTTGACTCATAAATACCAACTTCAAATACAAATAATAAGAAATACATGGAAAGATTTGAAAGGTTTCTTCTTTGGTATAACAGTCTTGAACCAGGTTGTTGACTGGACACTAGCCAATTTCCTGTCCTTTCCCTCTTCCTTAATCTGCTAGTAACTTTGTCCATTTTTAATGACATCTGCCATTCCAAGCCTCCTTCCTCTTCCTCTCTTTCCTGCAATCTTTGCTTATTTATAGAGGGCAATTTCCTCTAAATATATATCCTCATTCTTATCAAAACCATTTGTATTCTTCCCTCTTGCAGCCTACGGAGTGCTTATTTGCTCCTCATTCTTGACAATACATTTCACTTTAAGCATTTCACTCTACTAGCATATACCAAAACAACACAACTATTTCTTCTTTTCTTGCTGTATAATAAGACACCCAGCGAATTCCTTTCTCAGCTCTATCAAAATCGTTTCTGCTCTCAATAAATCATTCACCTTTTCAATACACCTTTTATTCATTGTTATTTTACTTCTTATTTCCTCCAAACAGCCTCCATTTTCTATCACCAAACATCCCAAGTACCTTTCTATTTTATTTGTTTCAATGTATTTCCTTCCAACTATATTTTGATAGAACTCCAGCACTTTCTGATACCCATCACTTTGATCTTTTCCAGTTTGAGATGTACTGATAGTGAAGCACAAAGTGAACACACTGGTTTTTCAATGAAGGACTGCCCAGGAGAGATGAAGAGAAATAATCAACTCTGGCTGATACATGCAAGAGCGAGCAATGTAAATTACATGAAAGATTTCAAACATATACTCTTCACAGTTCCAAAAGAAGGGTACAAACTTGTCATCAAATAGCACATGCCTAGATGAAACACTGAAGTGACAAATTCACATGCAATGTATGTGGGGCAATCTACAGCTGTGTAGTACATCATCACAACAAATCTCAGGTGATATCTGTTTCAGCTCAGACATAAAACTGTATCTATATTTCATTTATAACAATGATTCTGCTAGAAACTCCTGATTGGCGCATATAATTTATTGGACACAGTATTGCAAATAAAAAATACCTAACATCTTACCACTCTGTGCCATTTCAGGCAAGCTAGAGAAGCACTTACTTTTCTTGTGGCAAAACAAGTATTTGTTATTAGTTAATATTGACAATAATCTTTAATCATGATAGTGTACTGTATACTGTGACGTCCATTACTTTATATCTTGCATGAGTTCACCCTCATCATTATATCACTAACATTGTCATGTTTGTGGCAAAATTTTCTGACAACAATGTTAGCAGCAAACTAGTTCACATTAGACAGTTTTAAAAATAAGCCATTCTGGATAAAATCATGTTAATTATCTACAGTACCACTTTCAACTGATTTAAGTTCTTCTTCACAAATTCATTAATAGATCTCAAAAGTCTTCCTATGTTTACATCAATTCTGCATGACACAGTACAACTCAATTTACCACTGATGTCCTCCAACGAAAAATCACACAACACTACAGTACTTTATATTCACTGTAGCGATGTGGGGCAGCAGTCAATAGCTAGTCTCTGCAATGCAAAATCACCTGGCATATGATTAGCTCACAATTCTGAAACGTGTGAGGGTCAATTGACATCCACCGAGAACTCTGTTCAAATATCTCACGAAATAAACGTCAAATGAAAAAACTACAAAAAACGAAACTTGTCTAGCTTGCAGGGGGAAACCAGATGGCGCTATGGTTGGCCCGCTAGGTGGCGCTGCCATAGGTCAAACGGATATCAACTGTGTTTTTTTTTTTAAATAGGAACCCCCATTTTTTATTACATATACGTGTAGTACGTAAAGAAATATGAATGCTTTAGTTAGACCACTTTTTTCGCTTTGTGATAGATGGCGCTGTAATAGTCACAAACATATGGCTCACAATTTTAGACGAACAGTTGGTAACAGGTAGGTTTTTTAAATTAAAATACAGAACTTAGGTACATTTGAACATTTTATTTCTGTTGTTCCAATGTGATACATGCACCTTTGGGAACTTATCATTTCTGAGAATGCATGCTGTTACAGCGTGATTACCTGTAAATACCACATTAATGCAATAAATGCTCAAAATGATGTCCGTCAACCTCAATGCACTTGGCAATATGTGTAACGACATTCTTCTCAACAGTGAGTAGTTTGCCTTCCGTAATGTTTGCACATGCATTGGCAATGTGCTGACGCATGTTGTCAGGCGTTGTCGGTCGATCACGATAGCAAATATCCTTCAACTTTCCCCACAGAAAGAAATACGGGGACGTCAGATCCAGTGAATGTGTGGGCCATGGTATGGTGCTTCGACGACCAATCCACCTGTCATGAAATATGCTATTCAATACCACTTCAACCGCACGCGAGCTATGTGCCGGACATCCATCATGTTGGAAGTACGTCGCCGTTCTGACATGCAGTGAAACATCTTGTAGTAACATCGGTAGAACATTACGTAGGAAATCAGCATACATTGCACCATTTAGATTGCCATCGATAAAATGGGGGCCAATTATCCTTCCTCCCATAATGCCGCACCATACATTAGCCCGCCAAGGTCGCTGATGTTCCACTTGTTGCAGCCATCGTGGATTTTCCATTGCCTAATAGTGCATATTATGCCAGTTTGCATTACCACTGTTGGTGAATGATGCTTCGTCGCTTAATAGAACGTGTGAAAAAAATCTTTCATCGTCCCGTAATTTCTCTTGTGCCCAGTGGCAGAACTGTACACAATGTTCAAAGTCGTCACCATGCAATTCCTGGTGCATAGAAACATGGTATGTGTGCAGTCGATGTTGATGTAGCATTCTCAACACCGACGTTTTTGAGATTCCCGATTTTCGCACAATTTGTCTGCTACTGATGTGCGGATTAGCCGCAACAGCAGCTAAAACACCTACTTGGGCATCATCATTTGTTGCAGGTAATGGTTAACGTTTCACATGTGGCTGAACACTTCCTGTTTCCTTAAATAATGTAACTATCTGGCGAATGGTCCAGACACTTGGATGATGTCGTCCAGGATACCGAGCCCGTTGGGCATTTTGATCACAATAGCCATACATCAACACGATATCGATCTTTTCCGCAATTGGTAAATGGTCCATTTTAACACGGGTAATGTATCACGAAGCAAATACCGTCCACACTGGCAGAATGTTAGGTGATACCAAATACTTATACATTTGTGACTATTACAGCGCTTTCTATTACAAAGCGAAAAATGTGGTCCAACTAAAACATTCATATTTCTTTACGTTCTACACGAATATGTAATAAAAAAATAGGGGTTCCTATTTTTAAAAAATGCAGTTGACATCTGTTTGACCTATGGCAGTACCATCTAGTGGGCCAACCACAATGCAGAAAAGAAAAGGCTACAGAGTGACTTCAGAAACTGGATATGTGGCAGTGGTAGCTGGTGCAGATTTGAAATTCTGCAGGCGTGTGTTTAATATCATATTACATGGGATTTGTTCAGATTAGTAACTGTGGTAAAAACTGCACTGATAGTTCTCCAGAGCGGATTCACAACTGTATTGGATATAAAAGTGTCACTTCAATTGGCATGATGATAAAAATGGCAAGTCAGTTATGGTGTGCAATACCTATTCTTGACACTGAGCCACAATGTCATGTGTGACATCATGATTTTATGATGCAAAGGATGTAAACAGCTTGTAATTAAATGTTATTATTTATTTATTCCGAATGTCACAATTTCTGAGGGTGTGGTTAGGCAGCAACTTAAAAGCACAGCTTACAGTGGTGTAAGTGGAACAAGCAGCAATCATATTTATAATCTTGGTTCTCACAAGTATTGGCTGTATTTTTCCTTTGAATATGGTATGATTTCTTTTAAGATTTATTATGTTGGACTTGTTCTGTCTACTCTAGCTACATAGCTCAATTCAAATTGTCAATTCCATGTTTAATTATTTTTGCAATTTTTCATTAGATGTATAGTGCAATTTCTTTTAGGATTTAATTTTTTTGGAATCACTCTGCATACCTCAGCTATATGGCTCACATCTAATTGTAAATTCCATGTTTCATTATTTTTCATGATTTTTAGCTGCATCTTGTTCCTGTCTGTTGCATTTCCTAAGTTTTACTGTTACTGCAATTCTGAGGTTTTTACATTACATGTTATTTTCTCCCCACTCTGAACCCCAGTTTCCCATGGTTGTCCCATTAGTTTCTATATTTATTATTACGAATTTCACACAATCCTACAATTTGTGATTACATTTTGGTGCCATGGAAATGTTTGTAAATATGGGATGTTATTTTGAAATCTTGCGTGTGTTGCATCACTGTTCGAAAATAATGAGAGGAATCATTTGCTAAAATTTATCCAAACTGGTAGAAACCTACAAATTCTGTTGTAACATCTTCTGCCATTACTCCATCAAGTGAGTAGACTCTAAAGTGGCATTTCTGACTTCTGTAAAACATAAAAAGAATAAAAATTGATGGCCTGAAAATTCTTCATAGTAGTTCTACGCAGAATTCTGTTTGATTTTAATAACAGAACAAAGATATGTCATGAAAATACTACAGGGAAATTACTGCAATTTAAATAACTGTCTGCTACCAAAATGAGAACCCAACAGCTGTGTGCAAACTGGATTTTCACATATAACAACATAGGTCAAAAATAATGAATTGTCAACACATTAGGACAAACCCTCTCCTAAATGCAAAGCAACTGAAATGTATTACTGTGTTTCCTAAGTCGGTGGATACAGTTTGGTGCTGACTTCAGGGCAATATGACTACAAAGCAAACATGTAGCTGTCAAGAGGCTCTATGATGGAGGACCAATTCTTCCAATCAACATCTGTCAAGCACTGATGCAATTTTCATGGAAGGATTATAATATTTTTTGCTGATTCAGTATTTTTCGTACTGAATGATGGTGCAGAACAAGTAGTCGGCCAGAAGTTTTCCATTCCAAATTCAACTATATCTGCAAGTCATCTGACAGTGGCCAAATGTCAGTGACAGTTTGGAGCTAGAAGTGTTTCTGTGGATTGTTAGTGCTTTACAAGACAGATGTTCAATTTGGTGCTGCCCATGATATCCATTTTATGAGTAATATGATTTTGAATGCAGATGGACATCGAAGTTGAAGGGTTTGGGTGAGATATTAACTGGTAAAAAAGCCACATGGTGTGCTCTTTGGAGTACTGAAAACATCTTATAAAGAACTGTCGACAATATTATGAACAGGATAGATTGCTGCTCGCGTGTCCTAATCATAATGTTGTTGATATTCCAACCTGGATTTTCCATTGTTTTATTATCCCTTCTATCTGTATTTGGCCCCAGAATGTATACAATATCTAAAATGACTTTCAGCACTAGTACACGGTGCAGCAGCGCTCAAAGCATAATTTGACTTGCGTAGTACAATAACGTACTGCAGGAATGCGCACCAGCTTATGCCGCATTCATGAACTAATGAGCTGCTATTTCGAGTGTGACAGTGATATGGAGTGCACAGCATCGTGCCTTTGCTGTTGAAAGTTATTTCAAGAATAACGACTCTGTTATTGCTACCGGCGTCTATTTCGGCAACATTTCAACTTGGGAAGTCATGGGAAAGTTCCAAATGGACGGACCATTGTGAGGTGGGTAAATGCATTGCAAACAACAAGTTCTGTCTGCAATGGCAAACTGGGAAGAAATGAAAGAACTGTGCAAACACCAGAAGCAGCGGAAAATGCTCATGCTGCACTATTGCATAACCCAAAAAGATCTGCTCGTTGTCATGCGCAAACTGTGCATATGCCCAATCGCTCATTCAGGAGAATATTGGGGTTGACCAAAGCACCCGTGACATAAGGCTATTGTGGTGTGTGACATCACGATGGTGTGGAATTTAGTTTGTGAGAGTGGCGTGTTTGTAGGTGTCATTTTATGTGATTGGTGGTGCTCTCTGGTGGTGTGTTTATGTGTTGTGTGCTAGGTGATGGTTTTGGTTTAGTTTGCATGTGTGGCATGTTTATAGGTGGCATATTGTTGTGGTCGGTGGTTCTAGCTGGTGGTGTGTTTATGGGTAGCGTGTTACGTGGCGTATGGGGTTCATTTATGTGGTATCGGTAGTGACTGTGCTTTCAGCGGAATATTTTTCACGGAGTTAACGATTTTGTTTTTCTTATGTTGATCTTATAGTAGTTTTTTTTCTGTTCGGCATGTGTGAATTTTGGTAAATTTGCTTTTTTCATGTCTTTGGTAGGTATGGATATGACTGAAAGGTCAACAGTTTTCGGTTGCCAGCAATGATGGGGGACAGTGTGTTGCCTCTAATAAAATTTCTTCAACTATTCGGATTTTTGGATGAAGTCGTGAAGTGTTCTGTGTGTCATGAAGAGATGCGGCTTACTGAAGTTCCAGCGTCTCAGACCAGGGGTGGCCATATGTGAAGATGTCGTAAGGATAACAGGTCAAAGAAGTGTTCGATTCCAATTTGTTTGTTTTTTGAGGTAGTGACGATTGTGGACGTGGGTGTAGTTTTGGGTTTTATGATTTGGTATCGGGAGTTTCTGTTGAGTGTGTTCGATTCCAACGTGTAGTTGTGGCTGTGGGTGTTCCAGTATCGGGAGTTACTGTTGAGCTATATAGGTCAAGGGAAATGTTCTATTCTAATTTGTGGGTTTGGGAGCTGCTAGTGAGCTATATAGATCAAGGGAAGTGTCTGATTTCAGAGGATATTTTGTTTAATGGAATTTGGGGAGTTTTGTGTTGTCTTTTTTTTTTTTTTGTCGCTTTGTGTGGTTTGGTATGGTGGTGTGTGTCTAAATTTGTTTATATTTACTTTGTCCCCACCCAAAACCCCCCAATTTCCCACACTTGTCCCGATAGTTTCATTATAAGTTTTTTGTGGTACTCAATGTATTTTCATGTTTGTGGTCATGTTTACGTATTGACGTCATAGGCACCATATTGGAGTCGTAGTGTATGGTCGTTTCCACCATATTTGGGACGTTATGGGTCAAAGCAGATGGGGGGGGGGGGGGGGGGGGGAAGGGAATCAGACGCTTCTGTATTTACAAATATTGCACAAAGACCTCCATTTTCACCCATATAAGCTGCAGATTGTTCAGGAAATTAGGCCTCATGACTGGGTTTCACGCAAAACATTCTGCTTAATCATGTGTGATCTCCTTCGCCAAAATCCACAAATGTTGCACACCATCCTGATGTCAGATGGCGCTCATTTCGAGTTATGGGGTTCAGCGAATAAACAGAATATGCGTTATTGGAGCGATGTAAACCCGCGTGAACTGCACATCAACCCCATGCACAGTTCTCTCGTCACAGTGTGGTGTGGAGTTGCTTCCCTTGGGATTATTGGCCCTTACTTCTTTGAAGATGACAGTGGTGTGGCTGTAGCTGTCACCAGTGAACGCTACCTAAAGATGCTGCAAGACTTCCCCAATTAGGTATGGTCAATGTGGGTGTGGAAAAATTATGGTTTCAACAAAATGGAGCAACCTCACATACAGCCAGAATTTGCATGGATTTCTTGCGTCAGACATTTCCCAGTAGAGTAATTTCCCATTTTGGTGACATTTCCTGGCTGCCTCACTCACCTGACCTTTCATGTGCAGACTTATTCCTTTGGTGCTACCTAAAGCAAGAAGTGTTCAAAACATGTTGTGTCACCATTCCTGAGTTGAAGGATCGCATCAGAACTGTCGTCGGCAATGTCCCAGGGAATATGTTACGCCGAGTTACGGAAAGCTTCCAACACCACCTAGATGAATGTGTTGTGCAGAGGGGGCATCATTTGACACGAGTCATATTCAAAAAGTAATCCACGCAATGGACAATGACTTACACATTAGTAAATGGCATACCTTAAACTATTAATTGACATAAGAAGTACTAAATAAATTACAGTTACTGCCTGATGGTGTGTTTTTAATTTCGTACTATGAATGCTGCCACACCCTGTATGTTTAAATGAAATGGTCAATTTGCAGGTTTAATCTTCAACTACAAACCTTCCTGTCACTGGCTAGGTGAGCTAGTTCTTAGTTCAAAGGAAGGTACAGGTTTCCAACACCAGTGTGATTTTGTCAAAGCTACTTTTACATTCACATAAGAAACTCAATGATTACAAATTTCTGAAACTATTCACATAACATAAGGAGCGAAAAACTTATAAACAAACTCATGACATTCAAGATTCCAAAGGTTAAAAAAGATGTACACTCATCCATAATGTGTGAGAAAATGTATGTGTCTGTTATGTTAAACACATGTAACTATAAAAATGTCGTAAACACTGCTTAAAATGTAATGTGCACAATTCAGAACACGACTATTTATAGTACATAAAGTTTCAATTCATGTGAAATTAATCGTATATATACCTGACTTATGCGAAATACGTGCGCGGCAATAAAACACATATCTCCATTTCATCGTATATATACCTGACTTATGCGAAATACGTGCGCGGCAATAAAACACATATCTCCATTTGCATAGAGATGCTTCGGCATTGGGGCTTACTAAAACTTTTGTTCTGTCTATGCATGTACTGATATTTAATAAATGTTAATCACTAGTTTTTAGTAAATTGCGGCTGTTACCTGATACGTAAATTCTTAGGTTCAATATGGTACAAAGAAACCAGCTGGAAACTCGATGGCAGCAGCTGACAGTCTTTGTAAAAATACATTAATCTGGGAAGGAGTGTAAGTATCATGCGGGGGCCTGAACTGTGAAGAAAGCTTTCGTGGCTCTTACATTTAATCCGTGACAGCGGAAATGTATTATATAAAGAATAATTTGCGGGTGATTTTTTTTACAACATACCTTTAAAATCATTTCGAGTATTGTTCCTCTTCTGGTTGACGTTTTTCATTGCAGAATACATTTGTTTACCCCATGTTTGGCGTCTAGTCTTTGTTCCATATCACACAATAGGAAGTCTTGTTTACTTTCTCAGTAGCTATCATCCGCTCGGCACATTTATTATCACGATGAAGTGATATCAAATACAAACAATGCTGGACACAACCACAAAAACACCTCCTCTATCCCACATCACATCATCACAATCGCACACGCGGTAACGTCTGCTTCGGATCGGATGACAGATATCGATGGATCGACATTCACTTAATAGTCGAAAGACAATTCGATTCTCTAAATCGGTACAGGAGACGACCTCCGGGAGTGGCGTCAGTGGGAGTTCGATCGGCGCTTCTTGTTAATTACTTTCATGTTCCACGGATCATTTGCGCAATAAATCGTAATGACATGCAACAAATAGTCTTATATTTATGTTACAAATTCTTTTGTAAATATGGCTACATGTCGTTAAGACTCTATTAAATATTGTACACACAACACAATTAGAGCACACTTTACACCTTAGCATCAGACGTGATAACAACGGCGGAACAGCACAACAAAGACAGTCATTTCCAAATAGACTCAGTTATTTATTCCAGAATGAAATTTCCACTCTGCTGTGGAGTGTGCACTGATATGAAACTTCCGGGCAGATTACAACTGTGTGACAGACCGAGACTCAAACATATAAACTTTGCCTTTTGAGGGCAAGTCCTCTACCATGTGCGGACGGGTCGTGAGTCATGCTTGGGTAGTTCAAACAGTAGAGCACTTGCCTATGAAAGGCAAAGGTCTCGAGTTCCAGTCTCATTGTTTATTGCGTCGATATTGACATTCGCTGTCTGTTGATGTCAGCAGTCGGTGCCGTCACAGAGTCTCCCCCCCCCCCTTCTGTCCCCTCCCCACCACCCTATTCCAGTGTGGAGCACTGTGTAGTGACAGGGTGCGTAGGAGGTAGGTCCTATTCTGACATATAGTCTTTTGAGGCATTGGATTGATAGTGTCGATGGTTTGCCTTTGACTATGATTGAAAATGTCTGTTCCCCACATTGGAGGAGTTTGTAGGGCTTGGAATATGGATGCTGTAATGCTGCACAAACTGTGTCGTCATGTCGTTTGATGTGAGTGCAGTCACATAGTTCTGTCTGCACAAAAACTGGCCATACACTACGTGCATGAGGGAGGGCTGGGGTGCAGATAGTAGCGATGGGCTGTTTAATATTGTGCACCGAAGGCACTTAGTCTAATGTTAAACCTGGTGACTAAGATAAGAAGAAGTCTGGCAGCAGTGTGAGTCATTCAACTTATATAACCTCTCAGAGAGAGGACTTCAGGTCATCCTTGTATACAGGGCAGACACCCAGCAATACATCAGTCCTTTGTGCATCGTTTTACATCAAAGCGACCTTGAGGGTGCAGTGCCATCTGTTTCTTTGTGGATGGTAAGCAGTTGTATGAAATCATTGCACGTCAAAGCAGAGCGACTCGACTTGGTGTCCTTGATCAGTTGTAATGGTCAATGGGCATCGAAAGAGAGAGACTCAGAATCTAAGAATGCCTGTGTGGGGGTTCTGCCGTTATACTGTGTAGTGTAGTGGTCCCTACACAACGAGTTGTATGGTCAGTAGCCAATAATATGTACTTATAGCCATTTGATTCTGGCACAGAGACGACTAAATCCAAGTGAAGATGCTGGAAATGCCCTTTTTGTACTTTAAATGTGCTGTGTGGTGGGAATTCATAGTGTCAGGTTTTGCTGCAGTGGCACGGAATGCAGGCGTGTGACCTTTTCCTGCAGTCTGCCTTATTTCCTGCCCAAACGAAATGTTCCATAATTGGTCTTACAGAAGGGCAAACTGCTGTTTGGGACAGACTGTGTAAGCTGTCAAAGATCATTTTCTCGAATGACATCGGAACTAATTTTTGTGGTCTATCCTGTGATGTGTCCCACCATGATTTTGTTGTACGGCTGGGTGCTTTAATGTGTTGGAACCTCAAGCTCCTACTGGGGTCCTATAGGAGGCCCAGTAAATGTTTGTTTTTCTTGTGCTACGGTCAAATCACCAAAATCAATTAGTCCATTGAAGGATCTAATGCAGGCCACTACATTTTCTCCCTGCTCATATGTTACGTATCTGTTGATAATTGAGCAATAAAATAGAGGTGTCGGAAGCAGCAGAGGCAAACGTTCCTACCATTGTATTTTCGTTCAAGAAATTTAACACTTCATTGAGGTGTTATGTATATGAAAGACTGAATTTAATGATTTTTTTAATCACTTTCGTTTTCTGCAAGTGCAAAATAATGTTTCACACACAACTGTTTGGAGAATGCATTACTGTTTGTAGTGATGCATAATTCTCACATTGTAATACTGTTAATACAGGGTGTACATAAAGTCCAGGAACACTTCCAATTATTTATTGCACAAGAACCAAACACTGTACAGATATCATACATATGTCATTTTGAAGAGAAACCCTGAATTTTTTTGATTTATACCGAAATAGCGTAGTTTGGTAATTTGCTGATAGTCAGTGCTAGTAGCAAACATGGCGAGTTCAGGTGTGAAGTGAGCTTTCAGTGTGTTGGAGTTCAACAAAAACAAGTGTGCTACAGCTGTTTCATGAAATGGCCTCCCCAAGCATCAGATCTCACTCTATGTGACTTGTTTCTGTGGGGACACATCAGAGATCTAGCGTATGTACCGCCTCTACCACATGATGTAGCAGAGCTCCAGGAGAGAATACAGGAAGCAACTATCACACTCGGCGATGCCATGCTGGCACGGGTACGGCAAGAATTCGATTACTGTATTGACGTCTGTTGGGTCACTCATGGTTCGCATATCGAATGTTTGTAAAAAAAACTTTCGGTGTTTCTCTTCAAAATGCAATATGTATGACATCTGAAACTTCCTGGCATATTAAAACTGTGTGCCGGACCGAGACTCGAACTCGGTACCTTTGCCTTTCGCGGGCAAGTGCTCTACCAACTGAGCTAGCCAAGCACGACTCACACCCCGTCCTCACAGCTTTACTTCCACCAGTATCTCGTCTCCTACATTCCAAACTTTACAGAAGCTCTCCTGCGAACCTTGCACGACTAGCACTTCTGAAAGAAAGGGTATTGTGGAGACAGGGCTTAGCCACAGCCTGGAGGATGTTTTGAGAGCGAGATTTTTGAAACTTTCTGGCAGATTGAAACTGTGTATGTACAATGTGTCTGTACAATGTTTAGTTCTTGTGCAATAAATAATTGAAAGTGTTACGGACTTTATATACAGCCTGTATTTGTACTGATGTTCAATACGCACATCTATTGGAAAAAGGGGTGTGGATGGCGTTAACCAGTGGACAGTGACCTGTAAAAAGTGTGGAGGGTTGGCCCTCTGTGTCTTCCATGAAGTCGTTCACCACCTCGCATAGCACTAGTAACCCTCGGTCATATTCTGACACAACCATGAGGACACTTTTAAATTGTGAGAGAAAAGTGTTTCTTTGCAAAACTGCGCCAATAGCAATGTCACCAGCGTCAGCAGAGATAGACAGGTGGGCCTTGGATGAGGGGTGGGCCAATGTCGCTGCTTTCACTAATGACAGTATGATGCATTCAAATGCTTATAACATATTTTCCGACCACAGAACAGTTCTGTTTCCCTTTGTGTTCATAGTGGAAAGGGCGTTGGTAAGAGGTGTTAGAATAGCTGCTGCTTGTGGAATGTGATGCCAATAGAAACTGATCATGCCAAACAATCTATGAATTTCCTTGTAACTTGAGGGCCTAGGTGTTAGATGAATTAACCCAGTCCTTCGCTCTGTTGGTCTCATTCCCTCTGACGAAACGGAGTACCCTAGAAATGTTACTTCTTGTTGTCATAAGTGGCATTTTTCGGTGTTCAATGTTACACCTAACCATTCCATGGTGGTAACAATCTGTTTAAGGTGATCTTCACGTTCATGTGCGAAGAAGAAGAAATCAGGTCATTGTCCAGATATGGGAAGCAAAATGAGAGTTTGCGCAGTGCAGAGTTGAATCTCTGCTTCGCTTGTAGCTAATTTTTCAGTCCAAATGGCATGTATAAAAATCCAAATAACCCAAAGGGGGTTAAATAGCGGTTTTTGGAATGTCATCTGTTTCCACCAGCATTTGCAAGTATGTCTTCTTGTTTTGTATGACATTGAAAACAGAGGGATCCGATGGTGAACGGGCAAAGCCTTGGATGTTGGGTACCAGATATCGATCAGGGATGGTTCTGGAACTGAGGGTCCATGCACATATGAAATGTGCCATCCTTTCTGGGGGCCAGTTTATCAGTGAAGCCCAAGGGCTGTTCGAGGAGTGGATAGTGTCCTTGGTTAGTAATTAACTTACAGACGCTTCAGTGAACAGTAACTTTTCAGGAAGAAGGCACTGTACCATGTAGGAGACAGGATGTCACTCTGTGGTTTCAGTTCAGTGGTTCGTGCTACCTTAATGTCGTGGTGATTTAGGGTCTGGTACACACTAAATGTACATGTGGTGGAGTCACTGTCACCGCTTGCACTGTCACAGATAGCACTGTCACTACCCTGTATGCAATTCGTAGGTTCAAAAACGAGATAGTTGCAATGGGAAGGCAAACTAGACAGATTTATCCAGTGTTGGCTGGTGTTTTCACAGCACTTCTCCAGAAACAGCATGTCTTCACGTTGTCAGACGTGTCCATCAAAATCAGATTCAGTAAAGCCTGAGTCAGTAAATCGTCGAGGTGAGCACACTCGTTGTTACTGCCAGGGTTGTAAATGAAGTTCTGTACTCTGTTTTGCACGTCCTCCACATTATGTTGGATGTCCTTGAGGCTGAAGTCCTGCAAAGTTAGACTCTCCACATTGGCGGGAGGTTGAGGTAACAGTGATAGGAGCTGATGATCTGTGTCGCTTTTATAGTGGTGTCTGTAATAATGAACTCTGCTATTGTAAAGGCAGACGTTACAGTTATAAATGTCCCCGTTCGTAGTCGCTAATTATAACAATATGGTACACTTTTGTGCTGTAACATATAGCTATAATCAGCGGTGGAAATATATTTGCGAACGCCGACCATGTGCGGCTGTTTCTTGTTGGATCGTCTGATCAGTCGGAAGCTGCATTGCAGAGGAGAGTAAATGCCTATTCAAAGTATAATTATTTTTGGATAGCTCAACTTGAATTTCCTAAGCGACCGTAGTTTATCATGCATTTACCAGTAGAATATAGCGCGGAGAAAATATTTCGTCGCATGCAACTTCCGTCCGATTTCGACGAAAGAATTCGTGACTGTGAACTCTCTATTTGGCAGAAACATAAAGAAAATTAAATAACTTCGTGAAGGAGTGAGACATAGATTCTATATTAAATAAATAGTCGATACACCAGTTCCATTTAACTCTGAATTTATGGCAATTAATAGATGAACTTACACTGCAATGAAGAATTTAACATGGATGCCGTTTTGACTGGCACTTCTCTTCTCATAATGAAAATAATTCCTTCGACGTTTTCACATACACTCGCATAATAAATCTACTGCTATGCAGTATTGCAGTTTTAGTATTGCACTTTTACTTTATACAAAAATAATATTATTTTTAACAATAATAATACGGCGGCAAGACATGCGCGTCCGCTACAAGTTACAAGAGACAAGAGAAAAATGAGTAACTGTTCCTCGAGAATATCTCTTACATAAAAAAAAAATGTGTAAAAGTGTTCTTCTTCTGTCCGTTTTTCGCGCCGCGGTTTTCAAAGTCAATAACTCACTGCATCTCTGACGGCGCTTCGACAATTAACAAGTTACGTCACAGGTCGTTCAACTTTTAGGTTCTCGCAACATTATTTGCTAGCTGTAGCTGTTGCCGAGCGACTGCTCGATTAGTGAATGATTTAAAATGATAAGGCAATCATATAATGTTACATTGCCTTCCATGGGAATCTTGGAAATCAAGGACATTACCAAGATTCACATGTCGCCGTTAATATTATGGGATTGAGTAATTTACAGATTTATATTTATCAAACACAGTATTCCTGTCATTTGATTATTAGGATTACTCAAATATGGTGATCTCTCATTCATAGACTAAGACAATTCTTAAGGTAAAGATACACAAAAAATTTATAAACTAAGACAGTAAATCTACAAAGTTTACAATGGAGATTATACATTATGCTCATTACAGTCTTTTTTTTCAGAGTTCATAACGACCATCTTTGTGGCCTCAAGTTATTGTCCAGAGCTCATAGACTCTTTGCTCCTGA
The DNA here is from genome assembly GCF_023864275.1 of Schistocerca cancellata. NCBI lineage: Eukaryota > Metazoa > Arthropoda > Insecta > Orthoptera > Acrididae > Schistocerca > Schistocerca cancellata. The sequence goes on from NC_064632.1 coordinate 111,368,632, forward strand.
AAGAAAACACATAGGATTCAACTTTTTATACACACATAATTCTCACACATGGAATTTCTCACACGTGTCCATTTTCCGTTGCTCACTAGTTGTCATGATTTTTACGCTTTCATTGTTTGTGTATTTGACAGGTAAGTTAAAATTTGATTCTTCTCCAGGTGAAGCTTATCCCTTGAGAAGTTGGATCGCTACTTTGCGTTCTCCGAGTAGAAAACTTTTCATCAGCTCTGGTCGGCGAGTCTCACTCTCACGTTAGGTACACACGTTACATGTAACAAAAAATATAAATACCCATTAGTCTAAGAACCAAGCTTAAATCTAATTTTAGGACTTGGGATTCATAGGAATTTGACCTTGTCACTATTCGCGTGTGGTTTGGCTGTTCGCATTTCATTCACGGGATGTAACATTAGCATAGTATGTGATATATTGTGAACTCATATAAGAGTCTTTTATTTTGTGAGCGGCTTTCATGGAAAGTCTGTTTCGTCGAACTGCAGCGGGAGTGCTGTGCTAGTACATCAATTTAAATTTAACGCGTTTGTGCGTCGATGGACGTTGGCCCAGGCTGATTGTTAGAGATGAATCGCAACTCGAGGCGCTCACTAGCCTCCACGCGGTACTTCAGCTTTTCCGCGCACGGTTCAGTGAACACATTGCGTCGATGGTGTTGTGGTATTTTGTGGTTTCCTGAGCTGGTGCGAAGGGACGAGGATTACCAGGGATAGAGACTCCATTTTAACCATCCCTGCCTCCACATTTTCCAGCCGATTTTGAAGATTTTAAGGTAGGCTAGCGCTCGCACTTTGCAAAGCAGCTAACACACTTGGTTTCCGAAGCACTGCACGTAATCACATCACCGCCTTCGGTTACACAACCGGACTATCACTGTCCGTCGGCCTATCTGCACGTTTAACACTTTTTATCTTCACCGTGAATGAAATTATCACTTACTTATAACGACGCATTGTTTCATGTCTGTGGCAGACTTCCACAGCATTTTAAGCCTTCACTTATACACTACTATGTACACAATTTTTTACAGTTTATAATCAAATAGTTTGTCTCACTTTGAAGCTTGCTAATTGAGAGCTTCGATTATCATGTCCATTTCATTTTCTGTTGTTCTGTTGGTAACTACCTTAACATTTCACTTTACGTTGTTCATCATCTTTCTCTAAGACTAATTATGCTTTTAGTTCACAGTCACAATACATTAGTTTCTCCGATCTGTTAGCAATTATTATTATTATTATTATTTTAATTCATTTGAGTCGTTCTTTCTATTCATTAGATTCATTTAAGTTATCACTGTCATTTCAACAAAAATTTCCTTTTTACTGAGTGTGAGGATCAATCAGTCACATTTGATCGCCCTCTCACATGAGAACAGAATACCATTCAAGAAAATATTCAAATTCCTTATCGCGATCTCGATTTGCATCTCGGATTGACTTTAAAAGGAAAAATAAAGACATTTCAAAACTAGCTTTTCCCGATTTCGTTCACGTGTTTCCTTTTGAAAATCGTATGCCAAACCGGCACTTATGCAGTTTAGCAGGTACGGAAAAAATTTTTCATTTTTTTCAAAATTTGATCGATTATAGTCAAATTTGATACGCTGATTACGAATACGATATTTATTTTCGCCCCAGTCAATTATTTACATCAAAAAAATTGTTTTAAATTTTTTAAAAATTTTTGTATTTTTCAATATTTTGTCGATATAGTGAATTCTGATGCGCTGATTTCGAATATAACATCCATTTTCATTTTCCCTTGACCGTCGGCGATATCTTCTGCCCGATAAGCGCGGCGCTGCCGATGACGCAACATTGCGTAATACACTAACTAATCAGTATTTTCAAATCATAGGCAGCCGCTGCCGCGGCCGCATTCCAAAAAAAAAAACTCCCAACCTAACCTCAAGTGGGCTACGCTACAGATCAATTTATGCAGTTTAGCAGGTACGGAAAAAATTTTTCATTCCAAATGTACAGCATGTAAGGTCAGTGTTATAGAAATGTAGCCTTCTACAATTGTCACTATTGTTTCGACAATACGCTTACACCTCATATACAAATGATGTGTCTCATTCACCACTCATGACAGTGCTCTAGTAGAAGATGATGATGCTGATCTGTTCACAGAAGTACTTGCTACTACCAAGAAAAATCTGGAGTGAAATCTCAGCAGTATTGTCTACCATGCCTCACAGAAGTTCTTGCTAGTATCACCGAAAATTTAGAGTGAAATCTCAGTAGTATTGTCTACCATGTTACATTGGAAATGTATCAGTAATTCCGTTCTGACATTGACTGATTCCAGGAAAGGTATTCATGAACCTCCTGTAACACAATGAACAACAAAGATACAGTTCCTCATTGACACTTCCATCCTTCGCCCCATCTCCCACTATGCAACACTGATAGCAGCCACCCTGTACACCTTTGTGGGTGAATATGTAAAGTTTGTTGGTGATTGTACTTTGTATTTTCATAAATAAAGTGATCTGTAGCGTAGCCCACTTGAGGTTAGGTTGGGAGTTTTTTTTTTTTTTGGAATGCGGCCGCGGCAGCGGCCGCCTATGATTTGAAAATACTGATTAGTTAGTGTATTACGCAATGTTGCGTCATCGGCAGCGCCGCGCTTATCGGGCAGAAGATATCGCCGACGGTCAAGGGAAAATGAAAATGGATGTTATATTCGAAATCAGCGCATCAAATTTGACTATAATCGATCAAATTTTGAAAAAAAATGAAAAATTTTTTCCGTACCTGCTAAACTGCATAAGTGCCGCCAAACCAGCCTTCCACGTCAACCGCATTTCTCAATCTGTGACGTCAAGTCTAAGGGACGGGTTTAAGCGGGTTAGGATATTTACACAATTTCAGAAGAAAGACATAGATATAATAGTACATAAAAGAAGAAATCTAGCAAACAACTCCTTGTTCCTTATGACTTAGAAATTAATTTTCCTTTGCGCCGTACATCTGCAAAAATGGCTCTGAGCGCTATGGGATATAACATCTATGTGCGGTATACGAAGGATCTCGTAAGGTCCCTCAAAATACTTTGCCATTTTCGATTTTTGCGTAAGAGCGACGATGGTTTAAAGTGTGTTTTCAGCAAGACCTTTTCGCCTACTTTATAAGTTAACACCTTGTTAATATGTTTGTCATACGCCTTCTTGCGTAAATTGGCTTCGGTGGTCAATGTTGTTAGAGCTTGTCTTATTCTGGCGTCTAAACTAGCGCTTGTGTTGTTCCACTTAGGAATTGAATTGACCCATTCATTTTTCTCTTGGTCGGAAGACATCAACTCACTCGGAGTGAAACCAGTAGACAAGTGTGGTAGATTATTCACAATTTCCTCGAAAGGTGACACAAAGTCAACCCAGCGAGTCTGCTGATTTAGTATATACATACAAATAAAACGATTAAACTCCTTGAACACCCACCCAGTCGGGTTCGACTGCGGTCTAAACTTGGAGATAAGGATTTGCCTAATTTGATGACTAGCAAGGAAAAGTCTCCATCTTTTGCAGACAAAGTTAGACCCATTGTCTGAGAGAATTGATTCAGGTTTTCCGAATCTAGGAAAGCAGTCACATTCTAAACGATTGATGATTATTGAATGTTTGCAGATCTCATAGCGTACAATCTCAAATGTTTGGTAAATAGATCAATGACAGCTACAAGGTACCTTAGTCCTCCACGACCTCATGGGAGGGGCCCTTCAAATCTATGCCTAGGATTTGTCTAGGGTTTTCTGTGATAATAGGATTCAAAGCCAGTATATTCGAAAGATTAAAAGGTTTTGCCTTTTGACAAATGATACAGTGTTTCAAGAGTTTGTGAATTCTGCTATGAAGGTTAGGGATGTAGCAGTACTTTGCTATTTTACACTTACACTTTTCTGGACCAAAGTGTCCCCACGAAATATCTGTATACCACAGTAAGTGTTCTACATATTCCTGCGGAATGCATACTAGCCAATTTTCTGATGACAATTATGTTCAGTGGAAAAGAACTTGATTATGCAATTAGTAATATTTGCACATGCGATGGGTAGGATTAGTTTCGAGGATCTGTTTCACACCTATCTATTTTGGATCAGTTTCCTGCAATTGGACAATCTGGTTACAAAGATCAAGAAAATATTTCAGATGTATTGGATCCTTCATCAAAAGAATTCTGTAATTTGACATTTGTTCCAAAAGTTCAGTACTGTGCGAAGAGCCTTCAGGCATGCGAGATAGAGCATCTGCAATAATGTTATCTTTGCCTTTTATATAGATTATTTCGAAGTCATATTCCTGTAAGAAAAGACACCACCTCGTTAAGCGAGGATGGAGGAGTTTACACATCAGAAGAAAACTAAGAGCCTGCTGATCAAAATAGACTTTGATTTTCTTGCCATTGATGTAGTAGTTGAATCTCTTAAAAGCCCAAACTACTGTAAGAGCTTCCAACTCAGTAACAGAATAGGATCGTTCAGTTTCTGTAAGAACCCTACTAGCAAAACTAATTACTCTGATGTCTGGTTTTCCATTGGCTTCATGGATCTGGAAGAGACATGCACCTAACCCCTGAAAACTTGCGTCAGATGACACACAAAATTCCTTTTCCATATCTGGATTATAAAGAATGTTGCTATTTAACAAAGCTTCTTTGATATCGAGGAATGCCTTTTGACAATCGTCAGTCCAATTCCACTGGGTATTTTTCTTTAATAATTTCAATAAATCAGGGTTGTTCATTACTTGCTTTGGTAAAAATCTTCTGAAGAATGAAGCGAGTCCAAGATAACCTTTAAGTTGTCGTTTCGAGGATGGGATTATGTTGGATGTCCTTGAGGCTGTAGTCCTGCAAAGTTAGGCTCTCCACATTGGCGGGAGGTTGAGGTAACAGTGATAGGAGCTGATAATCAGTGTCGCTTGCATAGTGATGTCTGTAATAATGAACTCTGCTATTGTAGAGGCAGACATTCTACCTTGTTGTACTGTGTTCCTTTGTTCATGTCCACTAGAAATGTCCACTAGAAAACCTGTCCATTACTGAAATCAATGTTATGTACAATAGTACGATATGTTATGATGATTGATCCAGTCACCACCCTGGGTAGTGGTGAAGTATCTGTGATCAGTTGAGTAGCAAAAGGAGCTGGAAGAGTGCTGAGTTTGGAAGGTGATTCACCAGGAAATGCTGCTTAGTGTGCCGGACACATAAACACAGATAATGGGGCCAAACACATTTGGTTCACACCGGTGATTCTACTGCATGCTTTAGCAGTGTCACAACCACTGACACTTGGTGAAGGTCACAGATGACGTTCGGATGACTGCAAAAAGGAACGCATTTGCAGGTAGTGGTGCCAGAGTGTGCATGGAAACAACAGTTATGTGCAATCTGTTGGTTGCTGTCCATACTCCAAACGGTGGAACATGCCTGGTGGCTTGTTGTCAGCTGATCATGATGTATCTCAGTCACCAAAGGATGAGGACCTGACTCATATTTGTAGTATCTGACATTTCTGCATGTGCCGTCTACATTTCGTGTGGCATTTGTGGCAGGGAAGGACAAGATGTCTGCCAATTCTCTGTGCATGGCGTGTAGGTATGCACTAGAAGTGATCAGATTTATTTGGTAGTCATCAGCTGCGTCGATACACAAGAAAGCTGCCAAGATTCATTAACTTGAGTGGCTTAAAAGGTAACAGGCAAATCGTGAGAGATAACACTCAAACAGCTACAATAGTAATCTTATTTAAAACAACAAAGATTAACTTTCTTGTAAGGGGCAAAATCTCAGAGTTACGGAAGTTAATTCCCCAAATGAACCAAGAGTCACTGGGCCACTAGCATTTGCTTACCATGAAAACTAAACTAAGCTCTGTCCGAACAGATCTTGGAAGGCCCAACGTTTCCGACTGGCCGCCATGTCATCCTCAGCCCACAGGCGTCACAGAATGTGGATATAGAGGGGCATTTGGTTGTAACCTCCCCCTCCCTTATCGGCCTCAATGACAGTGAAAAATTAAACCGCGTGTACCTAATGGAAATTTGGGAAAAGCAATCGTCACCGAAGTTAATCTGTCGGTAAAGAGGGAGGAAAGGTTTATATCTAAATGAAAGGAAAAATGCTAATGAAACTGGTGGAAATTAATTTTGAAAAGGGGTAAAGTTAATAAAGAAAGTAAATATGCGGCCATTACGTTAACAATTAACTAGCGGTAATTAGATATTTGAGATTTGGGGAAATTACTGTCTCCAGTCCTAAGGACAATTACTATAGTAACTGAAAAAGAAAGGTTATTACACATATAATTAGCACTAGAAGCATGGCAACTGAAGGTTGACACATGTAGTGTGAAAACTGAAAGTTTGTCAGAAGTAATCAATTTCGCTACACTCTGACATAATTTAGCAAAAGAATTAATAAAACCGGAAAATCGAAAGTTAATTTAGTGACTGAAGTTAAGAGTGAGCTTTCTTTCTGAAGCACATCGAAATTCAGTAAAAGATGGTTAGTCTTGGACTACCTCAACAATCATTTCAAAAGCTACTTGAATCTACGCAATTTAGAAATAAGAGATTTAACTTTGAACTTGAATTAAATGATTCTGAACAATTAACAATAGTAAAATTCAGTACGTAACAAGCTGAGCTGCAGTCACAGGTAAGCTAAAATACGGTAACGATACTCGCACTCTTAATTTGTGCTTGTGTAATCTAAATATTGTAGCCAGCTATGAATACCTTAATTGAACTTTGAAATTAAAGCAGTGAAATCGAATGATGCTGGCGTTTGAATTTTAATGACACTCGGGTTCATTCCGGAAAAGGAACAGACCCTGCTTGGTAATGCAATTGAGATAATGAGCAACAAAGGTTCATGCTACGTTGCTGTAATTTAGTTATGAAAATGGAACAGTTTGAAAAGCTAAGGTCTGCCATACAGTTCTAAAACTTTACATGCTTCCAGTCTTCCTTGTTGGTTGATTGAAGGTTTGAAGCCATCGATCGAGGAGGTGGCGACAGTCACTCATTGTTGGCCGTCGCTGTTGCAGAAGCTGGATGTTGGCGCGCCTTCTTCTCGACATGGTCACCAGGCGAAACGGGCTCTTGATGTGCGCTAGCTAATGCTTCCCGTCCGCGACACTGTGTCAGAAACTATCATAGCAAGTCGAGCGCAATTACATGCTGCCCAACCCCGAAAGCACGGCAACTCGCGGGAGTGTCACACAACACACCTGCTCCACTGCACCACCCCAGCCAGACTCCCTCTGCTCTGCCCGCGCTCCACGCGACAGAGTTAACACTACCAAAGATCCTAAACACTTTGGTTCTCCACACGACCTATCAATGTATTCGTTCGATAGCATAGCTTTCCCTAGGCCAGACCCAGCGTATAAATACAAATAATATTCACAAAACAAACCAATTATAAATCGACATAAATGCATATATATACAAACAGTAAAACAATTACAATATACAAAGACACAGAAATGTCATATCTTCAGGAAACAAAATAAGGAAAAAAATTTGCAGTGCAATAGATGGAAACAGGAGGATATGCATTTCCGGCGTTACACATGCCCCACATTGTTTGAGGATGTTCGTGTAACCTAAACAGACTCAGAAAATGACCCAAAAAGAAAAAAAAAAAACAACGGAAATGCATATGTTCAAAACATCAAGAAAATATAGCATTAGGCTAATTAACCATAAAACAATTTTTAGACCATAATAATTGAGTGGAGACACTCCTAACCTTATTCCGCTCCATCATCTTATACAAAAGAAAACAGGTTGACAATATATTAAAATTCATAGAAAACATAGAAAATGGTTCAGCTATTCTAAAATCATCAAAAATTCCTAACAGTATGAAGAAATGAAATACTATTTACAAAATTAACCAGATTACATGGTCATAAAAACAGGTAGACCAAAATATGCACATTAATAATTAATTGCATAGAATACACATTTTTATATAGCCCTTTCATAATTAATATTCTTGTCATGAGAGTCCAATTAACGCTAAACAAGAAAATAATACAGAGCAGATCGAAAAATACATAAATATTGACAGCAGAATTCTTTCACACCAGCTGTCCAGAAAGAAAAACAATTCCGCCTTCCGTACCCGCAAGTACAAAGAATGCCGACCTGCACAAGAGCCGAAAGCGGCTCCGCCTCGCCAGTACTGTTGCGCCCACCTGAGCGGCAAGCTTGATCTCACTCGCCTGTGTAACAGCATTTCCAGAACGTCCGTTTCACTGAATTCTTTTGGAAAAACTCACTCCCGAGTAATCTCAAGGCGTCCATTAACACTATCACAGTGGATAACTCAACACTGTCCATCATCACACATGTAAAAGCCTGAAACTTAAAACATCGTCTAAGTACATCGGCAATGACTAGTAAAACATATATTCATGAAATCTTACAGCTAGTTACAAAAGCATATTTACATTCCTTAATCTACTGTGACTCAGCTGAAAACTTAAACTAGCAGCTTGGATTTTTCAGATGATTACTAATCAGTTACTCTTAAATCATTTAGTCAAAATTAATTTATTATTAATTACAACTTCTTTAATGTCCTCTTGGTCAGGCAAAAGCATGAAAATCTAGCAAATCGTGAAATATTACACTCTATATTTACATATTCTACAAATTACCCATCCTGTGGTATTAATCAACCCTAGGTTGGTACAATTTCAAGTCTACAATGTTCCATATAGCTAATAGTTTCCCAGAGCTTGGATACTCTAAGCAATAAGCATTTGTGTGAGGTATACCAATGTCTTTATATGGTCCATTATACACAAACTTAAATTTAGAGATTTCATTGTCTATCTCGCTCGATTTCTCAAGAGCTTTTACAAGTACTAAGTCTCCAATTGCAAACTTAGCAAAACGCGCTTTATCGTCATGACGATGTATGCGAGCATTGGCTTTTAGCTTAATTACTTCTCGCAAACGATCTTTTTTCACACCAATACTAATGTCAATCCGTGGAGGGAATTTGATTATCTCTACCACTAAACTTTTACTTCTGTCATCCAACAGGATTTCCTCTGGAGAAAATCCCGTCGATTCATGTCTCAAGGTGTTCATAATTCTCTCAAATGCTTCTACATATTTGCCCCATGCCCTATGGTTGTGATGGCAATAGGTACGGCAAAGGCGGCCTAGCTCGCGCATATACCTCTCAGCGGGATTCCCAGCCGGACAATAAGCTGAAATATGGATCTTCTCGACCCCATTACTTTCCATGCCTTCATTCCACAACTTAGAAGTAAATTGTGCCCCATTGTCTGATAGAATCGCCTTGGGCTTACCAATATGAACAAACTAATCGTTCACAAGCTTGCTATAACCCGCTTTGGCTGTAGCTTTCCTAATCGGGTATAGCTTGATGAACTTGGAAAAAGCTTCTAGCACTACTAAAATGTAGGCAAAGTTTCCTGATGACTTGGGCAAAGGTCCATACAAGTCCACACACAGTAATTCAAAGGTGTCGTTAGGCCTTATACTTTGCATAAGACCACGACTCGTACAGTTGGTAACCTTCACCTACTGACATAAATCGAAAGTTTTCCCTCTGACAGTAACGCGTTTTAACATGTTGTTAAAATGCATTACTTCACTCAGCTTTTCCGTACATTTCTTTGGTCCACAGTGACCATACGCCAAATGGTAGTACTCTATTATTTCCGTGACGTATTTGGTGGGCCAGCATACCCGCCAAATATTACTATCTTCATCCTTACGTATGTACAAGGTATGATCGTATATCTTGTAATACTTCCTTAATTTCTCTCCTTCTGGATTCTTTTCGTCATATCGGGTTTTCACCATATTTAAACAACCGTCCTCGTTCTGATGACGACGTAGATTCTTACAGATGTTCACTATTAATATGCATCCCTCAACTTCTTTAAAATAGTATAATTTGACCACTCCATCTGACTCATCTTTCAATATATCTTGATTAGACTCGGGCAACCGCGACAGCGCATCCGCTACGCAATTGTCGGTCCCTTTTACGTAACAGATGTCATAGTTAAATTGCTGTAAATATAGCGACCACCTAGTCAGTCTTTCGTGAAGTAGTTTACAATCCTTCAGATAAGTGAGCGCCTTATGGTCCGTATGAATAATCACCTTACGGTCCCATAGATAACCCTTGAACTTCTTGAATCCCCACACGATAGCGAGACACTCTTTCTCAGAAATCGTGTAGTTTCGCTCACTTTTTGATAAAGTTCGACTCGCGAACGCTATCGTCCGGTGTTCCTTATCCTCTCCTTTACCAACTTCTTGGAACAGTTCTACCCCCACCCCGTAATTCGACGAATTCGTTCCCAGATGGAAGGGTAGCGATAAATCAGGATGAAATAGTATGTTAGATCTTAACAACTCGTCTTTTAATCTCTCGAAAGCGGCCTGACACCCGTCAGTCCACACAAACGAAACATTTTTGCGTAAGAGATTATTCAAATATTCATCATTAAACATTTATCCTTTTACAAATTTACGGTAAAATCCTGTGAGCCCTAGAAAACTTTTTAACTGTTTCCTAGACTTGGGTGGAGGACAATTCCTTATTGCCTCTAGTTTCTCTGGGTCTTTCGTAACACCAGCAGTGGTAATTACATGCCCTAAAAATTTCAGTTCCTGCTTCACAAATTTGCATTTCTTTAGCTTTAGAGTCATTCCGCCACGGCGCAATGCTCTAAAAACTTCATCTAACAGGTCACAATGGTCATGCCAAGTGGCATTGGCCAACAATAGGTCGTCAACATATACAGTTAATCTTGAACTCAAAGCCAGTCCTAGCGCTTTATCTAGGGCCCTGATGAATACGGACACAGATATATTAAGTCCAAACGGCAGTACTATATACTGATAACACCTGCCCGCGAACAAGAAGGCGGTGTATGGCCTAGATTCTTCTTCGAATTCTATTTGCCAGTAACTAGCCGTCAGATCGAGGCTAGTCATGAACTTAACGTCATGAAAACGCTGCAAAATCTCCTCCATAGTCTCTGGTCTGTCTGTTTCGCGTTGAACGACCCTATTCAACGTGCGTGCGTCAATCACAATACGCACACTACCATCCCGTTTTGCTACAATGACCAAACCGTTATTGTATGGACTCGTACTTCTTTCAATCACTCCCCATTCGATCATCTTATCTATGTCCCGTTGCACTGCTTCCTTTTTGGACAGCGGTATAGCATACGGTCTCACGAAGAATGGTTCGTGCGGGATTACATGCAACTTGCATTTATATCCTTCCACAAGTCCAGGTTTGTCTGAAAACACACTCTTATTCCTCATTATCACTTCATACAGGCCTCGTCTTTGTTCGTGTGCTACGTTTGACACACCGTCTACAATACTTTCCAGTTCACTTTCTACACAGTTGTCGATGCCGAGATTCCTCACATTACAGTAGTTCAGATTCATACCTACGTCAATACCATCCGGCCAGTTAACAATGTGTATAGGCTGGTATTGCCTATGCACACCGTCTCCTGCCTCGTCAAAACTAACTACTATTGTTTTATCTTGTGACGTACATGTCAAAGTTTTGCTTTCGCAATTAATCACTGCACGGTACTTTAATAGCCAATCTAACCCGATAATTACTTCCGTAGTTAAGTCTGGCACGACGACAAACTCTTGTTCAAATCGTGCCCCACATATCTCGAAGTTGGCAAAAATCTGTTTTGTGACCGGTTTACTGGCCTTCCCAGTAGCACCGATAATTTTCACTCCTGTTACTGGCATAACTACGATGCCAGGTCTGTCTTTCAGTAACTCAAATATTTTCCCAGATACAGCACTCAATTCTGCACCGGTGTCAATCAACACGTTTAGTTGTAGGTCGTGCATATTAACAGACACTACTATCTGTCTACACTTGTCCTCGACTGTTTCTTTATTTTCCCACAGTAAATCCTCGTGTATATCCAGGTCATTCCAGAAAAAACCATCCGGCTTTGATCCTAAATCCGGCTTATCTGGCGGCCTTTTCAGCCTCTGTTCACATACAGTTTTAATTTCAACACGTTTGTCCTGAGGCTTAGTCTGTAGCTTCGCCTCCAATACCGAAACCTTTTCCTGTAACTCGTCAACTAGTGAGTGTTGCTTTGCTATCAATTCATTAATTGTCCCCTTCGTTGATTCCTCTTTGGTCAGAGTGATCTCATCTGCCAATCTACCTGGAGGAATGTGCCCAGTAGTATCTGCAATTACTTCCTCTAGATCTGCGCAACCCACACTGCTATCGTCTGACCGTCTAATGTCAGCTCTAACCTCATACACGCTGTAATCTATGTGCTTTTCTACCACTATCCGCTCCGGTTATCACTAAAATTTTCGTAATCTTTCTCCTTAGTACACTCGCAATGTTTAAACTGGAAGTTTGCGTCGGATGGGTCGGCCACTTCTACCACTAAAACTTTCGGTAAAGTCTGCCGTTCAGGGCGAGAACTTTCCGTTGCTACTTCAACGTCTAACTCCCGCGGGACGAAACACGACGAACCTTGCTCGTGCTCCCCATTAACATCAACTATTTCTAGTAAAGTCTGCCGGTTAGGGCCAGAACTTTCTATCACTTCACAAATACTACCTTCCTGTGGGACGAGACGCGGCAAATCCTGTCCGCGCTCCCCATAAACACTTCTCCCGTACAGGTCCCTACAATCTCTTAGTTCGTCGTATAAGCGACCGAACTGCCTTAACCAGACCTCATCCCTCTCTGCATCCCCTCGCTCAATGACGAACGTGTTATCCGACATCTGATCTTCTCTCAACAATTGCGAATCATTCTTAAACTCAATCTCCATTTCCGCTGTGGGTGTTACAGCTGCCACTTAATAATCGTTTTCCGGAACACTATTTAAATTGTTCTCACTGACAGTGAATGTATTTTCTACTGCCGTGTCTACAGCTGATCTACTACTTGTGAGCGCACTCCTTTCTTTCAACACTGGCACACACTCCCACCGTTGAATATTCCATACGGAATTTTCGTAACGACAACACCTGGGTTTTCTCCTGTTATTGGGCCGCCAAAATTTCTCCATGCCCGGTCGGCCCCTTACCGGCACGGCTAATGGTTTCCATGCCTCGTCCCAGCAGATACGCTCCCCGGATGCTGCTGAGGCGGCTGATCACACCCTCTGGCGTTATTACTATTCTGCGAAGCCCGTATCACGCTAGTATGATACTGGTTTCCGTCCTTCCTGTTATTATTTGCATTGTACCGATTTTCATTACGGCCCGAACCACTATTGTTATTGCTGCCAAGATTGCGGTATGCATTATTCCCATAGTTATCATTGTTGTGGTTGCTGTGGTACCCGTTATTGTTACCACGGCCTCTAACACTATCGCGATTATTGCGCCAATTGTCCTCGTCCTCAACTATTTCCAGGAAATCATTGATTGTCCTGTAATTGCTTCCTATGTAGCATTTTGTATCATCTGGAAGCTTCTTGTAGAGTTCCCAGACTATTTCGGATTCCGTGCGGCGATCACGCAAATATTCCAACTTCCGGATCCAGCCCTCACAAAACTCCTTCATCGAGCCGCGCGAATTCGCATCGAAAGGCCTCGATACGACAAATTCGTGCCAGACACTTTGCTGTTTTTGCTCTGAGCAGTATTCAGCCAGAAACAAATTTTTAAACTCGTCAAAAGTCAGGTTCGTAATGTTGAGGTTTAAGCCCCAGCGCTTGGCATCACCAGCCAACACGTCAATAACCGCATTAATTTTTCTCTCATTAGTCCATGATCTGGGTAAAACTCTTTCACAATTTTTAATGAAATCCGTCGGGTGTATACCGCCTTTTTTCAAGGGGTCGAACCGCTCCTCTTTCGCCAACAATTCCGAACTATGTGCACAGATTGGCACATAGCTCTGTTTTTCGTCAAGTTTCTTTTCTAATTCCGTAATTACTTGGCAAGTGGTTGTCGCAAGCGTTTCTACTTCCCTTTTTTTTTCTTCGGAGGTATTAGCCTGCTTCGTCACTCTGGTATCTACTTCGGATACTAAAGCCTTTAAAGTTTCCACCTTCTTTTGATCCTCTTTTTTCACTAATTGAATTTTTTCCGTCACCTTATTCTCGATGATCGGAGCAACTGCTTCTCCTACACTTTTCTCGATTCTGCTAATTTCGGAATAAAAACGAGTATTTATGCTCGCAATTTCCACCTGAACGCCTATCATTTCCTGTTTAAGATTACCGATGTCGGTATTAATTACCACAATATCTTCTTTGATTTTATCAACTTTTGTGTTAACAACTCCAACATTGTTGTTAACAACGTTAATAGCTTTCTTCTGATTGTCTAGCTTCCGTTCAATTTTTTCAGACTGAGCTTCTTGCTTGGTAGCCTGAGCTTCTTGCTTGGCAGCCTGAGCTTTAATTTCTGCCGATTGACTCTTGATTTCGTTAATCAAAACATTCAATAAATCAGTTAAATTTCCGGAAACTACCGGTTTTACTTCCGTAGCGGCTTCCCCTTTAATTGTCCCCCCGTATTCGTCATCAAGGGTTTCAGATTTGATTTTCACTTCCGATTCCGAAACATTTTCTAAAGTTTGGAATTCCATTTCTGCTCTTTGTTGCGTTTCGGCGGTCGCGTCTTTCATGCTAGCCGCCTGCCCCTGAACAATGGGTACCGCGGTGCGCGTTTCCCACTGTTCGACCGATTGTTCCGTATCCAAGTCTACCAAATTTTGGTAATTGTTGCCTTCACTCATTTTAATAATTTTCAATATAAATGCCAAATCTCAAATCTAATTAGGATTCCTCACACTAATATTCTCGCTGACGTACCGACCATTTCGTAACCAGTACTTTGTTACGAGATTTGCACAATGCAAAATTTGTGTCCAGAACAACCTCAAATCCGAAGATTGTCCTGTCACCAGATCGCCACGTGTAACCTCCCCCTCACTTATCGACCTTAATGACAGTGAAAAATTAAACCGCGTGTACCTAATGGAAATTTGGGAAAAGCAATCGTCACCGAAGTTAATTTGTCGGTAAAGAGGGCGGAAAGGATTACATCCTAATGAAAGGAAAAATGCAAATGAAACTGGTGGAAATTAATTTTGAAAAGGGGTAAAGTTCATAAAGAAAGTAAATGTGTGGCCGTTACGTTAACAATTAACTAGCGGTAATTAGATATTTGAGATTTGGGGGAAATTAGTCTCCAGTCCCAAGGAAAATTACTATAGTAACTGAAAAAGAAAGGTTATTACACATATAATTAGCACTAGAAGCGTGGCAACTGAAGGTTGACACGTGTTGTGTGAAAACTGAAAGTTTGTCAGAAGTAATAAATTTCGCTACACTCTGACTTAATTTAGCAAAAGGATTAATAAAACCTGAAAATCGAAAGTGAATTGAGCTTTCTTTCTGAAGCACATCGAAATTCAGTATAATACGGTTGGTCTTGGACTACCTCAACAATCGTTTCAAAAGCTACTTGAATCTACCCAATTTAGAAATAAGAGACTTAACTTTGAACTTGAATTAAATGATTCTGCACAATTAACAATAGTAAAATTTAGTACATACCAAGCTGAGCTGCAGTCACAGGTAAGCTAAAATACGGTAACAAAACTCGCACTCTTAATTCGTGTTGTGTAATCTAAATATTGTAGCCAGCTATGAATACCTTAACTGAACTTTGAAATTAAAGCAGTGAAATCGAATGATGCTGGCGTTTGAATTTCAATGACACTTGTGTTCATTCCGGAAAAGGAACAGACCCTGCTTGGTAATGCAATTGGGATAATGAGCAACAAAGGTTCATGCTACGTTGCTGTAATTTAGTTACGAAAATGGAACAGTTTGAAAAGCTGAGGTCTGCCATACAGTTCTAAAACTTTACGTGCTTCCAGTCTTCCTTGTTGGTTGATTGAAGGTTTGAAGCCATCGATTGAGGAGGTGGCGACAGTCACTCATTGTCGGCCGTCGCTGTTGCAGAAGCTGGATGTTGGCGCGCCTTCTTCTCGACACGGTCACCAGGCGAAACGGGGTCTTGATGTGCGCCAGCTAATGCTTCCCGTCCGCGACACCGTGTCAGAAACTATCATAGCAAGTCGAGCGCAATTACATGCTGCCCAACCCCGAAAGCGCGGCAACTCGCGGGAGCATCACACAACACACCTGCTCCACTGCATCACCCCAGCCAGAATCCCTCTGCTCTGCCCGCGCTCCACGCGACCAAGTTAACACTACCAAAGATCCTAAACACTTTGGTTCTCCACACGACCTATCGATGTATTCGTTTGATAGCATAGTTTTCCCTAGGCCAGACCCAGCGTATAAATACAAATAATATTCACAAAACAAACCAATTATAAATCGACATAAATGCATATATATACAAATAGTAAAACAATTACAATATACAAAGACACAGAAATGTCATATCTTCAGGTAACAAAATAAAGAAAAAAATTTGCAGTGCAACAGATGGAAATAGGAGGATATGCATTTCCGGCGTTACATGGTCGGCACACCACTCTCCTGGCCATATGTCAGTTTTCGAGACCAGAGCTGCTACTTCTCAGTCAAGTAGCTCCTCAGTTTGCCTCACAAAGGCTGAGTGCACCCTGTTTGCCAATAGCGCTCGGCAGACCAGATAGTCGTCACCCATCCAAGTGCTAGCCCAGCCTGACAGTGCTTAACTTCGGTGATCTGACGGAAACTGGTATTACCACTGCAGCAAGGTCGTTGGCATTTGCTTACCACAGTCATTGGCAATTTTATGGTTGTTACATCAGTCAGAGAAGCAACAACTTCCAGCACAAATAAGACTCAGTTTCGTCCTCAGAGATCACTGACACACGTGTCGGACTAGAACACATGACAATTAATTTAGGCACGGCTGAAAAAATAAGTAGATATTGAACAAGTTGTAATTAAAAGAAATTTTAAAACACACAATTACGGCACTCAGATAATGCCAAACAGTGTGATGGGGAATCATAGGCAATCCAGCATAGTGGGAGCAACTTCAGCGTGGGAGCACATGTGTAAATCAAGTAGCAAGTACCTTACCCCTAAACGGCAGAACAGACTGTGCCAGAAAACTAACAGCACTCCAACACTCACATCAGCAACTATGCCAGGTTAATATAGGGCAAACCGGCTGTGTCGACATTAGGCCCAAGCATTGCTGACCAACACCATTCTATTGACCACCAGCTGATTAGACAACCATGGGTGTGTAAGCTCCATGATCAGCTCATTGTACATCACATGTGCCCCTTGTCTCTCCCTCGCTGACTGCGACTGAATGACTGCCCATGTGGTCAAGAAGCTGCTCCAAGGAACTACAACTAAAGACCCAACTAACAGGCAACCGAAGCGCCGCCTAGCGACTAGACAGCGACAGATCGAATCAGTAGGCAAAGGTGTAAAAACATAGAATGAGCAAACATGCCTCAGGAAGATTGCACTGAATGTTGCCATATGGTGTCAGCAAGACCAAGAATACACATGGGAGGGGTTTGATAAAGTGGTTCCATGCAGTTTGGTGCAATATGCAGTCCTTTGGATACATCATCCAGATTGACGAAAGTCCGTAATAGCTTCTGATGCACTTTGAGATCCATTGTCTCAGCAATAAGCGTTATGGCATGTTCACCGGTTTCGTACAAAACAAATCGTTGTGACAAGTCACCAGTGTAGGAATTCGTGTGCCAGTGATTACAAATGATATACAAGTACTGATGCGACGAGTCATAGAAATATAAACTAATACTTAATTAACTCTTGTACACACAATGTAATTGGAGTACACTTTACACTGTTGCATCAGGCGTGAGAACAATTGCGGAACAGCACATAAAAGACAATCATTTCAAAAGAGGCTCAATTGTTCATTGTTTTTTGTGTTGACACTGGTGATCACTATTGATATTAGCAGTCGACGACACAACAACCTTTTACACACTATAGTCATAGACTTCTTCTATGAAATGGAAGCAGTTGTCAGGGAGAAACTTTTTCAGTTTGTTTTCAGATTTTGTTTTTCTGTCTGTCAGACATGTTATATGATTGGATAAGTGATCAAAAATTTTGGTTGCAACATTGAACTGTAGTGGATTGTCTACAACTAACTTCATGATTGAATGAATATAGTGTGAAGCAGCGGTCAAATAGGCCCACTCATTAAGCTTATATTAAGGGCTTATTTCAATAGTGGTACAAGTCCATTACCTCCACTTTTCTGCCTATAATGCTTCTGCAATTAATGATCGAAACAGAAAGAAAGGTTCACCTCTAGCAAGAAGCAATATGCTTGGATATTTCTGGTATCTCAACTGCAGATTTTTCAGCACTCATTTAACTTTAGGAGTCTGTATCTCACAAGGAACCACTATTGAAATAAGACCTTCATATCTACAAGACGATCATTGGTGAGAACCACATATTATTCTTATAGTACATCTTTGAGCAACGAAGACTTTCTTTCTTATAGATCACTTATCTCAGAACATTATTCCAAGTGACATCACTGAATGAAAATATGGAAAATATGTAAACTTACTAGTTTGTCTTTTCCAAAGATTTGCTATGATTTTAAGTGCAAATGTAGATGAACTAAGTTGGTTTAGGAGTTCCAATATGCTGTTTTGCAGTGCAAATTCTCATCTGTATGGACACATAAGAATTTTGAAGTTTCTGCACTATCTGACATTACACTTATCATTGGGATAGTACCTCTACATGTGCAAATCTGAATATGTCATATATTTTTAAAATTGTGCATGAGTTCATTTGCAGAAAACCAGTGAATGATAATTTTAAGAACACTGTTTACAAATTCTTCCATTACTGTATCCATACTTGGATTGATTACAATACTAATGTCATCTACAAAAATAATTCTGTTTTTTATATTAGATGGAACATTGTTTATGTATATGAGGAACAAGAGCAGATCTGAGGTTGAGCCTTGAGGAATCCATATGTTTTCTCTTCAGTCAGAATAATGTCCCTGAACTACACTGGTTGAATTACTAAGTACAGCACTCTGCATTCTTTTGGTTGGATATGATGTTATCTATTTGTTGGCTATGCCATCAGTCCCATGCTCCACAGGTAATCTAGGAGAATACTGTGTGATTCACAAAGTCAAAAGCCTTAGATAGGTCGCAGAAAATACCAACCAGCGCTATTTCTTTATTTAATGCTTGTAAAATTTGGTGAGTGAACATGTAATCAAGTTCTCAGTATGCCAACTCTTCTGAACTCCAAACGGTGAGTTAATGGTTCAAATGGCTCTGAGCACTATGCGACTTAACATATGAGATCATCAGTCCCCTAGAACGTAGATCTACTTAAACCCAACTAACCTAAGGACATCACACACATCCATGCCCGAGGCAGGATACGAACCTGCGACCGTAGCGGTCGCGCGGTTCCAAACTGTAGCGCCTAGAACCGCTCGGCCACTCCGGCCGGCTGTGAGTTAATGAGGATATTATTGCTGCTAAGGTGAAATACTATTCTAGAATACACCACCTTCTCAAAAGTTTTGGAAAATGATGCCAGTAGTGAAACAGGTCGGTAGTTATTGGCGTCTCTCGCATCACCTTTCTTATAGAGGGCTTTAACAGCAGCATATTTCAATCTCCTTGGAAAAGTGCCTTGAGTTAGTGGTGCATTACATATTTTGCATGTGACTGGGCTTATTACATGAAAAAACATCTTTAGTACTCTACTGGAAACACCATCAGAGCCAGAAAAGCTTTCTTTTTTGATGGAGAATATATAATTTTCCTATTTTCAGAAGGAGAAGTCGACGACACATTCTTATGACTGAATTTTAAGAGAGTTTCTTTTTCATAATGATGTTGTGATTTCCTCTTGAACTGTTTCTCCCTATATTTTCTACTGTATTAAAGAAATTGTTACTAAACATATTTGCTTTGAATTATCATTTCTAGCCCTTTCCTTCAATTCAGTAGTGATCTTATTCTGTTCTTTGGCCAGTTGTCCCATCTCTCTTATCACTATACTTTGTATAGCCGTGAGTCTTTTGCTGGCGGTTCTGAATTCTGATACTGATTTTTAACAACGTTTCTTTAGTAATTTTAATAGCTTTTATAGTGTGGAACTACTGCAGAATCCTTATTTGTTCCTTTCACTGTGTATTTTGATCCTTCTGGTGATCTATAGTTTTTAAAATGGCTGTTTCATGTCCTTTCTGATTAGCTTATGTGGAAAGCTATTTTAAAATGAGGCATCCAGAAGAAAACTGTGGTAAATCAAATTTTTCTTGTATATGAATTGTTGCCACCACCTTGTTCTCATATTTAACCAAAATATTGGTGGATTAAAGAAAAAAATAGATTCTCACTAATGTAAAGTAAAAAATAATCTTACCATTTTTCACCAAAATATTCCGGGATTAAAGAATAAAGTAGATGAGCTTCTGGTTTGTTTAGATGACATTGAATCTGATAATGTAATATATATACTATTCCTGTCTGAGCATCACATTGTATCTGATATGGAAAAGGTAAATATCAGTCATTATAAACTAGCTGCACATATGAGTAGAGAGAATAAGGTGAAAAGAGGAGTTGCCATATATGTCAAAAGTTATCACTGTGTAAAAAGCTGCCGGCCGGAGTGGCCGTGCGGTTCTAAGACCTACAGCCTGGAGTCGAGCTGCCGCTACGATCGCAGGTTCGAATCCTGCCTTGGGCATGGATGTGTGTGATGTCCTTAGGTTAGTTAGGTTTAATTAGTTCTAAGTTCTACGCGACTGATTACCTCAGAACTTAAGTCACATAGTGCTCAGAGCCATTTGAACCATTTTTTTGCGTAAAAATCTTAGATATAAAAAAGTTTTGTCTAGAGCAACATATAGAATCATGTGCCTGTCAACTTAAACTGAAAGAGGGCTCTTTTATAATTGAACAGTATATAGGTCCCCTTCAGGAAACTTTCATTTATTCCTGAAAAACTTGGATGCCTTGTTGTGCTATCTGTCAGATATGGGAAAGCAAATTATTATTTGTGGGGACTTCAATGTTAACTGAAAGAGTTTAATAGGAAGAATGACCAGGAAGTCTTGCTCCGTTCTTTCAATTTGACATCTGTCATTGATTTTCCTACTCAAGTAGTAAAGGACAGCAGCACATTGATAGATAACACTTTTATAGACCAAGATTAGTTTAAAAACACAATTTTTTTTCTGTTGAGAATGGCCTTTCTGATCATGGTGCTCAGCTAGTTACAGTATATGACATAGCTCCATTCAGTAATTCAAAACTACTCTCTAAAGTTGTGTGTCTAGTTAATGACTCAACAATTAGAAATTTAAGGGAAAATCTTCAGCAGTTAGACTGGGATGAAGTGTACAAAGAACCCAATGCTAATTTAAAATATAACTTATTTTATGATACACCTGTGAGAGAATTTGAAGTTCAGCAGTTAGACTGGGATGAGGTGTACAAGGAACGTGATGCTAATTTAAAATATAACGTATTTTATGATACACTTGTAAGAGAATTTGAAGTTAAATCTAATTATAAGAAACCATGCAAAAAGCTTTGGCTTACTACAGAAATAAAAATATATTGTAACCACAAAAGGGAACTGTATCTAACAACAAGAATAAATAATATTATAAAAACTACAGTGCACGATTAAGAAAGATTATTAAAAGTCCAGAAGCATGTGCATCATGCCTAAGATTAATACCTCTGATAACAAAATCAAAACAATTCGGAATATTATTGCAAGGGAGACAGGGCAACCAAGAGAACAGGATGATGGCATTACCATCAAAGTGAATGGAAACTTGACAAACAACAAGCCGGAAGTCGAAAACATTTTGAATAATAATTTTTTAAAATGTGTAGCTCTTTGCTGTACCCGAGCTGTGCCGGAGAATGCTGCAGGTCTGCTTTGACTGCCAATCACAAGCCTAAGAGGATGAGCAGTAGTGCATCTGACCATGTAGTGCCAGCACACATTAGCACCATCTTCAAGGTATGGTGAAACCTCTCCATCATCCCATGGCTAGCTGGAGGTGTGTATGTGGGAGCAGCCACATAGGCATAGGGTTTCCTGGATAAGGATGCCGTAAAATATCTACCCTTGATGGTAGCGACATTGTGCAGTGTGCTGAACTTTGCAATCCAACCACCTAGAGTGAGCTTTGCAACTATAGCTGTCATGTTACCTCCAACTAAGATGGGCTCCCATGATCAGGTAATGTGGTCCACTAAGGTTACCAGGTTATTGGCATGGAACCTCAGACCCAGTGCTTCAAGTGCCAGGACGAGGGCCAGTCGCCAAGTATTGCTGCAATACAGCAGGGTGTGTCAAGTTCTCCGGCGAGCGCGATAGCCGTGCAATCGACTGCGGCAGAGGAGTGCTGCCAGCTTGCGGCCGGTGTTGTGAACTGCATGTCGCCAGCTGGCGCAGCTGTCTATCTGTTTCAAGCCAGACCCATGCCAGATGCAGCGAGATGGCCGTGGCCGCCTAGATGCAGCGAAGAAGATGTCAATGACGATGGGCACAGACCAGCCCAGCTCAGCTGAGGGACAGTGCAGAAGTGGGGACGAACGCCCAGTGGCAGAGGGATGGGATGGAGCTCACGCTCTCAAGAAGAACAGTGGTGTCGACTTCCATACTGCTTTGGAAGAAGCCACAGTGGCTCTCAAAGCCATCATGATGGCAGAGAGTGCCGCCTACTCCGGCAAACGCAACTGCTCTCACGCAGAAGAGCATTAGGGTGCCCATCTCTGCGTCCGCCCCAGCAGCACCGCAGGAGGAGGGCGTCAAGAAGACATCCGTCGCCTCAGCAGCAACAGCAATGATGCCAAAACCCACTGGGAGACGAGCACAAAGGAAAGAGAAGACAAGAAAGCAACGTACATTTTCCATGCGAGAGAAAACGGCCTGCAGTTCTCTGATAATCTGCAGCACAGTACGCCAAGCGAGCAGAGCTGGTCAAGGAGCAGCTGCAGAAAAACTGTTCCACGCAATAAATAAGAGACGCCCACCAACAGGGAGCTGCCGTCCTTCAACTGCAACCTAATGATGCTGTGCCAAGTTGCTAGCAGAGGGCTCAATGCAGCAGACTGTGCTGTCGCACCGGACTCCTTTCACTGTAATGACCTATGGTTCTGGTATGTTATCAATGTATTGTACCCATTACTAACAAAACCTACCCTTGCATGACTTGTCACAGGCAACAAGTAATCCGCTATTGCTCTTACAACCTGACCCTGTTATTGCAGAGGTTTTTTCCCCTTGGCTCTTGAATTGTCACTTTTTCTCCTCTGCCCTTCCAACCACTAGCCCTCGTTCAATTTCCGACCCAATCTATCTCCAGATGAGTGTGTATTAATGGTTAACCTGAAGCAGATGTATGCAAACAATGCAGTGCCCACATCCTATGAGATGTCACTTAGTGAACACTGACCTTTGTGCAGAGATGGCAGTAGACTTTTTGTGTTGGCCAACATGCTGGCGTGGGCATGGAGGGGCTCCACCTCTTTATAAAAGAAAAGGTAACAGAATCCACTGGAGCAGGAAAGGGGGCCCACAAGGTCCATATGTACACGCTCAAATATGGCTGAAGTATGATGAATGATCCTTGTGGACTGAGGGTGAGGTGGCCAGTTTTACTCTGCTGACACTTGCTACACTGCTTTGCCTAATGTGTGACAATCTCTATCAGTCCTGTCCTTGTTCCTCCCTTAGCTTATCTAATTCCTTGTCCAGCTCTTGTGCTTCTATAATGTGATCCCATCGTACCGCTGTAATTTTGGCTCAATTTCTCGACAAATAGTTGTCGACAGTGTTCTTTCTGCCCTCACTTGGTGGTCATCAGTGGTTAACTGGGAAATGAAGTCCACCTGTCTGGTTTCTCGGGGCGAACCCTTGAGTGACACTTTTTTGAATAATGCTGTGATTTGAGTATGGTCTATGAAAACTGCTTTCCATGCAGCCACAGAAATGCTTGACAGCCGTGTATATTGTGTACAGTTCCCAATCTATTATGCTCAAGTTCTTTGGCTTCTCCATTAACAGTGAAGAGAAGAAAGTCAGGGACTGCCATTTGCTGTCAATGTGCTGTTGTAAGATGGCGGCAACTGCCTCTTAGCTTTCATCTAACACAATAGTCATAGGCGCCTTTTTTGTAAATGACTCATTACTACCATCCATGTGGCATACTCCTTCACTGACTCAAATGCCACAGTTGCTTCCATATTTCAAGCACCCTACTCATATCTGCTGTGAATTTTCCTTTAACCTGTCTGGTCAAGGTCAATGGTGCTAGCAGATGCGCCACATGTGGCAGTTGGCGACGGTAGTATTTAACCATTCCCCAAAATATTCTAAATTCCTTGAATGTCCTTGGTCATGTTGCTTGCTGGGTCACCCTAACTCGTTCTGGGAGGGGTAGGACACCTGACGTCGACATCTCAAACCCTAAACATTTCACGCTACATTGCCCAAAAATGCACTTGTGTTTATTCACCACAACCCTTGCTTACTGGAGTCATTCAGAAAGTTGTAGAAGGTGCTAGGTATCCTGTGACAGTGAGTGAAAAAAAAACCAGTGATATCGCCCATATAACAGTATATCCCTCCATGCAGTGTAGTCCTTGGTGGAGGAAGCCCTGTCACGTCTGGACAGGATGTTTTACATCATGTGGCTTATGCGAATACTCATGTCTACTGGAGCGAAGAAATTGTGTCTTCGCACGTGCACAGTTGGCAATGCTAAAAGCTGTCGCACCCACCAATTCACCGTTCATGTCCTTTATGTGTGGAATGGGGAACCTGTAAGTGATGGTTCTGCCATTCAGTAGCTGGTAATCTTGACACAGTCTCCATGACGAGTCTCTTTTAGGCTCCATGTGTAGAGGAGCGGCCCATTGGCTGTCTGAGGGATGCATATTTCCATCCTTAACCTGCCTATCAATGTCTGCTTCAGCTGCAGCCAACTTCTCAGGTGTGAGGTGACAAGGTCTTGAAGCTACTGGTTGTCCTGGTGCCATTTGGATAAAGTGCTGTGTTTTTGGTCTTCTTTCAAGTTTGTCGGTTGGTGGAGTGGTGAGGCTAGGGAATTCTTTCAGGATCCTTTGGAATTCGTTCTGTTGCAACATGCTTACAACAGCAGCTTGGGGCATTGGGACTCCTCAGATATCCACAAGTACATAGTAATGATATAGGTTGTCTGGACCAAATATTAAGTTCTTCCATGTCTGTAATTAAAAAATTCCATGTGATTAGTTCCTTTATGCCAATTTCAGTTTCTTCTCGCCATGTGTTGGAATGTATGTGTTGTTAGCTGCTGTGATGTGGAATGAGGTGCCCTTACAGTTGTGTTGAAAAATTGTCCTTGGTAGAGCACTGACGTCAGATCCTCCATCCACTAAAAACTTCAAATGGGATGTTTTATTCGTAATGAATTGTCGTTTTGATGTTGTTTATGAGCAAGTGAAACGAATACGGAAGCGTCCAGCGGCTACAGCATTGCGCAATGTGTGGTGTCTTCGAAACTAAAGGTCTCAGAACCAGGTATGGCAGTAATGTAATTTCAATTATGAATAATGTCTGCGCCTGGAAGTAGATTGTTTTTGTAGGTTCTGGGACACTAGGATAATTTTATAAAAAATAAAAAATCTCTCATGACTGCGTCACTCATGATTTTCTTATTTTTCACAAAATTGTCCTAATCTCCCAGAAACTAGAAAAACAATCTACTATCCCTTTTACCTAATAATAATATAAAATAATAAAATAACATAATAATAGCTATATAGGAAGAAGAGAGAAAAACTAACCGACATACATGGTCTGCGCAACGAAAGCTAGCCCATTCGTTGTTTATGAAGGAATACTGGGCGAAAAGGAAGGCCAACAAATGTTGATTACGCGTGGTCCTAAGTGATCCATCCACGAAGATGAAGAAGAAGAATAGCTATAATAAAAATCATTTATTTAACATACATTTCCCATAGGGGAATGTAATGTAATTAAATAAATTAGAGAATTAACTATTATTTTAAAAACGATTTAAAAAAAAAGACATTTTTACATCACTTTCTTAGCCCCAAAAATTGTCCTATTTTCGACTTCCGTGAAAAACGTGTTTTTTAAAACTAAAGAATAAGTATGTAAATTTATTTACTTTCTGCTTTAGCAGCAATAAGATTATTATGAGTTGTTGTTTGTAAATTTTTATTGAAGGAAGATTTATTTATAGTTTTACCACATTTACAAGTAACAATTAATTAAAATGTATTAATTAACAGAAGTAAATTTTAATAAATTATAAATGGACAACAAAAAATGGACAACAATAAGAAAATAATAAATGAATTAGTTAACTAAAGTAAATGGTATTGTTTATATAAGTAAATTGTATAAGTTAACAAAATAAATTTTAGTAAATTATAAATGGACAACAAAAAATGGACAACAAAAATAGACAACAATAAAAAATAAAAAATGAATTAGTTAAAAAAGCATATTATTTTTAAAATTGCGCATTGTGAATGTAAGTAAATTATATTAGAATGTATTAGTTAACAAAAGTTAATTTTATTAATAATTAAACGGACAACAGAAAATGGACAACACCACTATTTTTATGTGTATTAAATGAAGAACATAGAGCAAAAGAAATGTGCTAAATGCTGTATAGTTAAAGACATTACAGAATATGGAACAAAGTGAGATAAACCAAGATCAATTTGTAAAAAGTGTATAAATAATGATCAACTTAATAGATTTTATTCAAACAAAAAAATTCAGAACGATAACACATTGAACAGTACAAATTATGTAAAAAAGTGTACTAAGTGTGAAACAGTAAAACGTGTAACAGAATATGGAAAAAATTGGGTGAACCTAGATCAATTTGTAAAAAATGTTTAAATAATGATCGTATTAGCAGATATTCTATTAAAATGGCTAATATGCAGAATAGTATGGAAGAAAAGGAGGACAGAAAATAACAAAATGAACAGAATTGTATGGACAACAAAGAACAAAATGAACAAAATTGTATGGACAACAACAGTTTAAAAATATGCAACTTATGTAATATTAAAAAGAATTTAGATTGTTTTGCAAAAAAATCATGGAAAGATACCATCAATTTATAGAGATTGTAGAAAAATAAGGTCAGAAAATAAAAAAACTAAAATAGATTACCCAAATCTAAGTTTTTTTGTTGTGGTATAATTCCCTGTTGTCTAACAGAATAAATATTATAAAGATGATTTTCCACATATACCCTTCTTCTGTAAATTCGTCCACCATTGCGTACTTTTACAACTTCTTTCTGTGGAAAATCATCTTTATAATATTTATCAATATCATCGTCACTTTCTTCGTTAGAATCTAAATCGTTTTCTTCCAAATAACATTTATTAATTGCTTTAAGAACTAAAAATCTGCCAGGAAGTTTCATATCAGCGCACACTCCGCTGCAGCGTGAAAATCTCATTCTGGAAACATCCCCCAGGCTGTGGCTAAGCCATGTCTCTGCAATATCCTTTCTTTCAGGAGTGCTAGTTCTGCAAGGTTCGCAGGAGAGCTTCTGTAAAGTTTGGAAGGTAGGAGACGAGGTACTGGCAGAAGTAAAGCTGTGAGGACGGGGCGTGAGTCGTGCTTGGGTAGCTCAGTTGGTAGAGCACTTGCCCGCAACAGGCAAAGGTCCCGAGTTCGAGTCTCGGTCCGGCACGCAGTTTTAATCTGCCAGCAAGTTTCAATTCTACAGCTCATTTTAATTCGTCTTTATTGTGATAATGGCTGAGTATATCCTTCAAATGAACTGAAAATTTTCTTTGAAGATTTGGACTTTCGATTTGAGTTAACAATGAGACATACACAACTGTAGAATTGGGTTTCTGCATGTCTATAGAAGACTATTTCGCATTGTGCGCTTCTCAAATCGAAACCTGACAAGAGTTTCCAGATGGAAACAGTTTTGGCTGCAATGTGTATAGCAAGTATAAGTGCAGCTACAGCGTTGGAAGGAAAAGTACTAGTGTGGTTCTTGAGTTTCTCCCGGCGTATTTGATAATCAAAATAACCACAGGTGTACTGCCGGTCTACAGTGTCCAACGGGCACAATATTTCGGCGATCATACATGTCGCCATCATCAGGTGAACTGACGGACTGAGCTCCTGTGAACGTGCCGGCACGGAGATCCGTACGCTATGGCTGCTCAGATGGAACTGGGTTCGGTCGCGGCGGCGGCCGATTTAAATACCCTCCGCCCGCGGCGCACTCCCTCCGTTGTCCGCGCCCCGCGCCACGGTCGCGCGGTGGAACAGATTGCAACGGAGTCTGCGATGACGTCGGAGTGATGGCTCTGTCCGCCGTGGTCGTAACAACTATACGTTTGCTCGATTTACTCTTGATTAACCCAATTGCAGGTTCCCAAGCCTTGTTAAGATTATAGCCACAGTCACGGTTTATGAGGTCGTCATTGGTGCGAATTTCGATGGCCTCTCTAACAACGCTGTCCCAGTATCTCGTCGTTTGTACCAGAATCTTCGTGCGTTCATACTCCATAGCGTGATTTTCCGACAAACAATGTTAAACGACCGCCAACTTGCTCGAATACATCAGTCGAGTGTGCCTCTGGTGTTCACGGCATCGATCCTCGACGGTACGCATCGTCTGACCAATATACGACTTGCCACATTGACACGGAATCTGGTACACGCCGGACTTCCTCAAACCGAGGTCATCTTTGTCGCTCCCCACCAGTGCACGAGTTTTATTCGGAGGTCAAAACACAGTTCCGACCCGGTGTTTCTTCAAAATGCGGGCGATTTTCCCCGAGAGTGCGCCTGTATATGGAATAAACGCAGTGCCTACCTCCTCCCTCGTGATTTCATCCATCTCCACAGGTTGTGCTGTAGTGGTTGGGCGGAGAGCACGTTGAATCTCTACGAACAAACGGAGGGAGTCGCCATGGGTAGCCCACTCTCACCGGTGGTAGCGAATTTGTACATGGAGAACTTCGAGAAGGAAGCCCCGTCGTCATCCGAATGAAAACCTACTTGCTTTTTCCGTTACGTGGGCGACACGTTCGTCATCTGGCTACATGGTATGGATAAACTCCTCGACTTCCTTACACATCTAAACTCCATACACCCCAACATCAAATTCACTATGGGGACTTAAACGGAGGGTAAATTAACTTTCCTTGACGTCTTGGTCAAGAGAAGGGCTGACGGCACCCTAGGTCATGGGGTGTATAGGAAGACAACGCATACTGATATGTATTTGCACGCAGACAGCTGCCACCCCCCTTCACAGAGGAATGGGGTACTTAAAACTCTAGTACATAGGGCGCGCACTATCTCTGACGCAGAGAGTCTACCCCAGGAATTGGAACATCTGAGAACTGTATTTCGAAAAAATGGGTACTCAGAGTGGCAGATTCAACGTGCTCTCTGCCCAACCACTACAGCACAACCTGTGGAGATGGATGAAATCATGAGGGAGGAGGTAGGCACTGCGTTTATTCCATATACAGGCGCACTCTCGGGGAAAATCGCCCGCATTTTGAAGAAACACCGGGTCGGAACTGTGTTTTGTCCTCCGAATAAAACTCGTGCACTGGTGGGGAGCGCCAAAGATGACCTCGGTTTGAGGAAGGCCGGCGTGTACCAGATTCCGTGTCAATGTGGCAAGTCGTCGCAATCTGTTCCACCGCGCGACCGTGGCGCGGGGCGCGGACGGCGGGGGGAGCGCGCCGCGGGCGGAGGGTATTTAAATCGGCCGCCGCCGCGACCGAACACAGTTCCCCCTGAGCAGCCATAGCGTACAGATCTCCTTGCCGGCACGTTCACAGGAGCTCAGTCCGTCAGTTCACCTGATGATGGCGACACGTATGATCGCCGTGGTATTTAAATCGGCCGCCGCCGCGACCGAACCCAGTTCCCCCTGAGCAGCCATAGCGTACAGATCTCCTTGCCGGCACGTTCACAGGAGCTCAGTCCGTCAGTTCACCTGATGATGGCGACATGTATGATCGCCGTGGTATTTAAATCGGCCGCCGCCGCGACCGAACCCAGTTCCATCTGAGCAGCCATAGCGTACGGATCTCCGTGCCGGCACGTTCGCAGGAGCTCAGTCCATCAGTTCACCTGATGATGGCGACATGTATGATCGCTGAAATATTGTGCTCCTTGGACACTGTAGACCGGCAGTACACCCGTGGATATTTTGATTAAAAGTACCAGTGGTTATGTGGTATGGGAGAAACCGCGACTTGGGGTTGTATAGCTTTTTCCAAAATTTCAAAGGAACTTGTTGTTAGAAAGTCTGATTCACATTCACTTGCATGCATTTTTATTAGCTGTTAATCAAATGGATACAGAGTTTGTCATCCAGAGCTGAAGAAATTCATTTCAGGAAAGGATGCAACTTCTGATGAAATGAAATTCAACTAGTGTGCAATGATATTCAGGAAAAGATGTAAACAGGGCAGAAGAATACAAGACAGACGAATTCAGGGCAGAAGAATACAAGACAGATGAAACCAGAACATAAGAACACAAGAGAGACGATTACAATAAAGAAGAAAAGAAGACAGATTATTGAAAAGAACTGGTCAAGATCCCTGAAAAGGTACAGACACTTCAATGAAGTAACAAGGAACGAAGGGTGCCTGTATGACTTGACGATTATGCAGTACTAGCCTTGCATGCTGAATCATTTATTGATGATGTTCCTAAATGCTACGAAAATTTACAAGTGGGACATGATGAACATGAATGGAGGGAAGCAATCAATGAAAAATGACGTCATTGGAACTTAATGAGTCATGGGAATCCGGACAGAGACCAAGTGATAGTGAATGGGTGTTCAAAATTAAACGAAATCAAGATGGAGATATGAAAAGACAGATGGGAAGGGTTTTTAGTCAAACAATGTTCTCAGAGGAAGGGTTATGATTATGATGAAATGTACACTCCTGTTGCATATTTCGCATGTTGAGAACATTGGTGTCAATCATCATTGCAGAGGATACATTTATGTGCCAAATGGATGTCAAAAATGCCTTTCTGCATGGGGATGACACAGGTAGAAAGAAACAAATCATTATATTAAAGAAGGACTTGTATGGTTTGAAACAAGTTCCTCATACACCGAAAGCAACAACTGATAGTTTTGTCAAAATACTGGACTTAGTCAGTCAAACATAGGCAGAATTCTGTATATTGATAATTTGTAAAACAGTAGAGTGTATCTCATTTTATATGTAGATTTTATTATATTGTCTGCAAGTAACTCTGATGAGGTCAATAGGATCAAAAACGATTTAGAAGATCGATAACTTCATTTGAGATATGTGTGAACGTTGATTTCAAAAGGTGAGATGACGGTAAGATTATGAGTCAACCTATATACTTGCAATAACTACTGGAAAATTTTGACATGAACGATTGTTACCCAATTAAGACACCAATGGAGACCAAATACACAATGGAAAGCAGACCAGAGATGAATAATGATCAAGATTACATAGGTGAATCGAAACCATTAGAGGCAGTTGATGGTTATTTGATGTGTGCTGTGATTACAACACAAGATCTTAGTATAGCAGTATATTATTTCAGCAAACAGTAATTCAAAGCAATGGAGAGGCACTGGAAGGGACTTAAAAGAGTAGCAAGATATATTAGATGAGTGTTCAGTTTTGGTTTGTGCTATGGAAGAGGAGAAGCAGAGAGGGTTCTCTGCTATATAGATACAGGTTTTTGGCAGTGGAGAAGATAGGAAGTCTACATTAGGATTCATTTCGAAGTGCATGGAAATATTGTTTGTTGAACAATAACACGTCAAAGCTGTGGCTCCTTACCTTCAACTGAAGCTAAAAATGTAGCCTTGGTCACAGAAGCATGTGAACTTCTATGACTATTTCAACTGGCAACTGACATGGGACTCTAAGTCAACAGCCCAGTAAGGATTCTTGAAGACAACCAATCTTGTATTCGTTTGCTAAAAAGGTTCGAAGAATGAAACACAATGATATTAAATACAATTTCGTCAAAGATAATGTGAGTAGAGAAATTATTGATGTGTGTTATATAAATACTAAGGAACAACTGGCTGATTTGTTGACTAACTCATTACTCAGTGAAAAATTTGAAAAGCTGCAAGGTTGTTTAAATGTTGTTGGGGTGGATAGAGTGTTCTTCGAATTGAAGAAGAGTGTTGAGGGTTGCAATTAAAATCTCTCAACTCAATTACTTTTTAGTATGTTCCTTTTCGTTTTAATGGCAACTCTCTATTGTTGTATGTTGTTGATATGTTGTTGTCAAGCGTTGCAGTTTCTTGTGCTTACTCCAAAGTAAATAAAAGTTATCTGGAGTCCATCAAATAAATGGTCATTGTTACAAGCAAACGGATAATTTGTGTGCTTAATGCCTATAGCTCTCTAAATTTATTTTATAGATATTCCTACTAAGAGGTAATGCATTATAACAGGGACCATTTTGTATTACCGATTAGCAAGATTTAAAAAGATAACTGTATTTACCATATTTGTGCTTCTTTCTTCCCCTGTATTTACAAAACTTAGAAAAAAATGACTGACAGCATGATTACGACATTAATTAACTGCTTGAAAGAGAGTTAAGTGCTAAAATTGAAAAAAAAGTTACATTACAATTTTTTCAGTATCTCATAGCAGAAAACAATCAACAATCAATGTGTAACTTGTGTAAAGCGCGACAACTCTGTGGAGGATGGAGTCTCCTTAGTCAAAGGTACAGGTCGAGATGCCACAGGGAACTGACACCTGACTGCCAGCTCTCCTTCTTTCTACTTAGGAACATGGGAAGTCCTCTCACAAGTATGTGCACTTGTGAAAGTGTTACGAATCTGCAGACAATTTGTATTTTAATTCTAAAAGTTTAAAATACATTGTGTTGTTATGATGTGATTGAAATAATAATAACTGTGACATACAGATATGCACACATTAAAATAAGTCTGAACATTATTTGAGTTACCTGAATTTGCTGGCCCTCTGAAGCTCCCGCCCCCGTGTAGCACAAGCCTTGCACGCCCAGTCCCAGAAGCCCTGGGTACATTAAGTGGTGTATCGATACTGTCTACAAAATGTGTTGCGAATAGAGTTAGTAATAAAGAAGTAATAAATTAAATCATCATCCCTGATGCAGCAGACTTATTGCATGAAAGGAGAAATTGTAGTAAGCGATAAACGTTTCCCCTTTATTATTTTGGGAGTGGTACTAGCGAGAAAAAGTTTCGTAAAGCTTTGAAATTACATGTCAACTCACTAAGTGCTCTCATTCCCAAATAGTGGAAGAATAAAATGTTGGTAATTGCACGAGATGAGTTAGCCTCAAAACATATGCACAGATTTTAATTTTTATAATCTTATTTTCACCCTTCAACGCAAAAGTTAAAAATTCGCCTAATAATTACGTGAAATACTGGAACCAAATTTTTGCCACTGAAGTCGTTGGATAAGCAACTTAGAATTGGGAAAATGAATCATAAACCGGGATAGAAATTAGGTAATGTAAATTACGTATGGCATAGATGATGTAAACAAAAGTATTAATGTATGCAAATATAATTTGCTAGATACTAGTTATTAGACGTATGTATAGGTTTCAGTGCTTGCATACAAATTTTACTTGATTCATGTTTTGCCCATACAATGTATGTCGTCTACGGATTTTTAATACACAATATACATGTTTTTTTAATCTTTGCTCGCTCCTTTGTTTACGGGATGTTTACTGTCCGTGATTGTGTTGGCTGAAGTGGGTGGCTAGTTGACAGGAGACGAACAACCAGGCGGCAAAAAGCAACTGATGAAGATTGAAATGAGCGGAAGTTTTTTATCTGAGGTTCTCCTATCTGCAGGTATGTTTACAGTGCACTGTGTTTAAGGGAACCAAAACCCTCAAATATAAAAGTGTTAAACGATCAAAAGTGGCATTAATAAAGGGGAGCTAAATTTATGCTCTAGAGAAAGTATGTTGATGTCTCGCGTTAGTGTGGGGGTATAGTGTACACAAAGCTAGTGGTTAGAGACTTGACTACTTTCTTATATGGGTTCTCTGAAGTGACCTTTTAGTTTCAAATTTTATAACGCAAAGTACACGAAATAGGGCTCGAGTGTAGGCATCAGACTATGCTACAAATCAATCTTTTTCTGCAAACTTTATATCACACTCATTCACTTCTTCAACTGTCAAGTAAACTATCACTTTCCAAAGTTTACTAGACGTCAGTCTACGCTACGTATCAGTCTGTCACTGCGATGTGCAATCAATAGTTTAGGAGGAGGGGGGCGTTTTGTAACACTAGTCGCCGGAGCAGGATATCAAAGCCGATTCAGAATGAGCTTTGAATTTAGACCATCTTTGACGACTTAATAAACACGATAGTAGGTTGACGAAACAATTGACCCATTGCAAAATCACTACACTAATATAAATTTCCCAAATTACTATCACAGGTACAAAAAATGTATAGGATAGTAATAATTTTTATGTTAAAGGTAATTAAGCATGTCAAAATAATGTGTAGTGCAGAAAGTAAAAGCAA
This sequence comes from Schistocerca cancellata, assembly GCF_023864275.1. Lineage (NCBI taxonomy): Eukaryota > Metazoa > Arthropoda > Insecta > Orthoptera > Acrididae > Schistocerca > Schistocerca cancellata. Next base: position 111,403,289 of record NC_064632.1, read on the forward strand.
AATAATATGGAATTCATAAAACATGAAACTGGATGGCTAGACACTAGTAACACACAGATCAAAGGTGGTAGTAAAGTAACAGAAAATACTCATGAATTTGCAAATGTTGTAAATGATTAGTTCTGTGGCATTGTAGAGATGTTGCATCAAACTGCTCTTAAAACATCTGTAGTACACACAATTAATTACACTACAAATACAATTACATTTTCCACAGTAGAGCTTTAAATCACTGGAACAGTAAAGAAATTGAAAAACAAAAGCCTGCAGGCATAGATGAGATTTCATTCTCTGTTCCAAATGTGGGTAGAGATGGCATACAAACCCACTTAACAAATATACTAAATAAATCCTTTTATTAAAAGTGTTTTCCAGAGTACCAAAAGCACTCACATGTTGTGTCATTACTAAAGAAAAGCAATGAAGAGATTATAGAAAACTGCAGGATAGTTTCATTATTGTCGGCATTTTCAAAAATAAGTGAATCAGTTGTGGAATGTAGACAGATGACGTACCTACATTAATAAACATGGCCTTTTTAATGAAGCACGGCAGAATTTCAATATCAGCTGTTACAGAGTTCACAAAACTGGTACTTGAAGCTCTTGACAAGGTAGACTGTTATAAGCATACTCTTAGACCTACCCAAGGCTTCAGCATTTGACTACAAAAAGCAGGGCGTACTAAGCCTTCTAGAAGCCTTAAGGGGAAGGGAAATAGCAGAAGAGTGGTTCCAGTCTTACCTGTGAAAAAAAGGTGTAAAAGAATGAGATCGTATGCATGTAAGCTGGCAATAAATTTTTAGCAAAACATTTATCAGACAAGAAACATACAAACGTAGGAGTGCATCGGTGTAATTGAATCCAATTCTGTTTGTAGTATATATCAATGATTTTCTAGACAATATGAGATGTGGAGAAAAAATTTTGTTGCTGATAACAGCAGCATCATAGCCACTAATCAAGAAGGCAAAAAAATTCTCAGGGATATTTTCAATTGGATAGTGTGCAACGAATTATTGTTTGGCTAAAGAAAGCAACGTACAGTTCAACACAGAGGGAAAAAACAAGTCTGTTTCATTAAACATATATGACTAATGTATAGATCGTGTTACAAGCACAAAGTTGTTAGGGATGCATATTGATAGTCAGTTAAAATGAAATAAAGGTGCAAAGATACTGACAAAAGGAATATCATCAGCAAACTGAGTATCTGTTCTCCACCAAGCGAGCACACATATCAAACTGTTTTGCATAGCGGGGAAAACATTAGTAGCTATTTCTGTAACAGTTAAAATGAATAGTTGAGGAACAAGAGCCAGTGTGGACTTGCATTTGCCGGGGAGGGGGGAAACCACCTTCTGTCAGAGAATAAAATTTATAAAAATTTATAGGAAAATGCACAGAAGATGGAAAAGATTACTAAAATATTTATGTTTAAAAATGAAACTAAAATGTACTTTATAAGTAATGCATTCTACACAACTAAAGAGTACTTAGAGAGCTCAGAGTATGTGCTAATTATGAAAATGGACAACTACAACACTGTCACATTACAGTATGTTATCACAATGGGAAATACGGAAGCGTTTGATCCCACACGTCTGCTTAGACCCATGACGTCACAAGTGTGGCGGAAACGACCATAAATCATGATTCCAATATGGCGCATATAAAGTCGTTACGTACACATTATGAGGACGAAAATATATCGAAAAACAAACACACACACTTTCCACAAAAAGCCTAATGACACTAACGGGACAAGTGTGGGAAATGGGAGGGTTTTGGGTGGGGGGCCAAACTAAATATAAACAAATTTAGACACCCATCCCATTCAAAACTACACAAAGCGACGAAAAAAACCGATATCGCACAACTCCCCAAATACCAGTAAACACAATATCATCTGGAATCGGACATTTCCCTTGACCTATATAGCTCAACAGCAGCTCCCGATCCCATAAATTGGGATTGAACACTTCCCTTGACCTATGTAGCTCAAAAACATCTCCCGATACCAATACCAACATTCACAGCCACACATTTCAATAAAACACGTCCCTAGATCCCAACACACAACACATGCACTGAAAACAAAACAATAAAACTTACCACAAAAAAGTTCTGACGCCACAAACTAGGTTGGCCACCACAATCCCACACAGCCACACACGCGTGCGCGTGCGCCCGCTCACACACACACACACACACACACACACACAAACACACAAAGAAAGACCCGACCTCAAGCGCCGCCCCCCCCCCCCCCCCAGCCAACCCAACATCCCCCCCTCACCCCAAAAACCAAATGCAACATAAAAAAATCTCAATCACACACTACAACTCAACAGAAACATCAACAAAATAGATCCTCCACAACTAAAACACAAACCAATACACTCCCCTCCCTCACAAACACGAAATAAACCACCCGCCCCACCCTGAGCTGCAGCCACCCACCCACCTACCCAAGTCACCCTAACCAACCACTTTCGGCCTATACATTTTACTGACAGCCCTTAGGAAAACCCAAAAAACACAATAGCCCTCAGGGACACTCTTCCTCCAACAGTACTCATCTATGAGACTGAAGGTTGGAAGAGCGCTTCATCCCCCTCCCAAGAACTGACTTAACAGCCCCCCACATCCCCTCTATTGTATTTGTACAAGCCCCCGTTTCATAATTTTTGAACTCTAAGCTATGGTTAACTACTAAATGATGGAATCCCCTCTCACCCAACCCCCTATATGAAGAAAATGCATCTGAAACTACTGTGGACCCCGGTCCTATGTACTCCTCAATTAACCCCACTAATTCCGCCTTAGACCTCCCTTCCACAACCCTAAAAACACATTCAGAACACCCACCCCCCGGAACAACAGCCCCTCACACCGAGAGACCAACTACAGACTTACCCCTCCCATACTTCCTTTTCCCAAACTGCGACTCGTCCACCTTCACAACAACCGCATGGTCCCCCAGCTTACCCCTGTAATTAATGAACTCTGAACACACTTCCCGGCAAAAAGAAAACGAATCAAGCACACTCCTCTCACTCACACCAGTCTCATGCGCGCAGAAGCTGTGTGGGGATCTATAACAAAAGTAATAAGTCACCAGTACAATTTCGCGCATGCCCTACCTAGACTTCTAGAACCAGGTACCGCACCGTATGGAACGCCAAATGTCGTCAGCGCCACATATAACCGTCCCTGGTCTAAGACACTGGAACTTTAGCCAACTTCATTTCTTCGCCACAAATAGAGCATTTCACAACCTCGGCAATTAAACTGAAAAGCTGCAAAAACTTGATCAGTTCCAAAGGAGTGTTCCCCATCATATTCCTGAGACGCACACTGTTAATTTTGTCTGTCATATCTATTCCTGAACAAAAAACAACAACCAGTTAATTTTACTAAAATTACCACACGGCATACAGCGAACAACACTAAATTAACCTTCACACAAAATCACAAAATTGTTAACTCACTGAAATGAATTCCACTACAAACACAGCCGTTGCCTGAACAGTTCTGGATAAGGAGCAAGAGAAAACTGAGCCCATTACACTACACAAATGAAAGTCCTGAACATACCACCAGAGGGCACAACAAACCACAACACGACGACATCTACAAACACGCCACACCCACGAACCAAACTCCACACCGTCATGACGTCACACACCACAACACCCTTACGTCACGGGTCAAAGCCGTCTGCTTGTGTCTGTATATGTGTGGATGGATATGTGTGTGTGTGTGTGTGTGCGCGCGAGTGTATACCCATCCTTTTTTCCCCCTAAGGTAAGTCTTTCCGCTCCTGGGATTGGAATGACTCCTTACCCTCTCCCTTAAAACCCACATCCTTTCGTCTTTCACTCTCCTTTCCTCTTTCCTGACGAAGCAGCCGTTGGTTGCGAAAGCTAGAATTTTGTGTGTATGTTTGTGTTCGTTTGTGTGTCTGTCGACCTGCCAGCACTTTCATTTGGTAAGTCACATCATCTTTGTTTTTAGGTATATATACACACAGGGTGTTTCCCTTAGGGGGAAAAAAGGACAGGTATACACTCTCGCGCGCGCGCGCGCGCACACACACACACACACACACACACACACACACACACACACACACACACACACACACACACATATCCATCCGCACAGACACAGACACAAGCAGACATATTTAAAGACAAAGAGTTTGGGCAGAGATGTCAGTCGAGGCAGAAGTGCAGAGGCAAAGATGTTGTTGAATGACAGGTGAGGTATGAGTGGCGGCAACTTGAAATTAGCGGAGATTGAGGCCTGGTGGATAACGGGAAGAGAGGATATATTGAAGGGCAAGTTCCCATCTCCGGAGTTCGGATAGGTTGGTGTTAGTGGGAAGTATCCAGATAACCCGGACGGCGTAACACTGCGCCAAGATGTGCTGGCCGTGCACCAAGGCATGTTTAGCCACAGGGTGATCCTCATTACCAACAAACACTGTCTGCCTGTGTCCATTCATGCGAATGGACAGTTTGTTGTTGGTCATTCCCACATAGAATGCATCACAGTGTAGGCAGGTCAGTTGGTAGATCACATGGGTGCTTTCACACGTGGCTCTGCCTTTGATTGTGTACACCTTCCGGGTTACAGGACTGGAGTAGGTGGTGGTGGGAGGGTGCATGGGACAGGTTTTACACCGGGGGTGGTTACAAGGGTAGGAGCCAGAGGGTAGGGAAGGTGGTTTGGGGATTTCATAGGGATGAACTAAGAGGTTACGAAGGTTAGGTGGACGGCGGAAAGACACTCTTGGTGGAGTGGGGAGGATTTCATGAAGGATGGATCTCATTTCAGGGCAGGATTTGAGGAAGTCGTATCCCTGCTGGAGAGCCACATTCAGAATCTGATCCAGTCCCGGAAAGTATCCTGTCACGAGTGGGGCACTTTTGTGGTTCTTCTGTGGGAGGTTCTGGGTTTGAGAGGATGAGGAAGTGGCTCTGGTTATTTGCTTCTGTACCAGGTCGGGAGGGTAGTTGCGGGATGCGAAAGCTGTTATCAGGTTGTTGGTGTAATGCTTCAGGGATTCCGGACTGGAGCAGATTCGTTTGCCACGAAGACCCAGGCTGTAGGGAAGGGACCGTTTGATGTGGAATGGGTGGCAGCTGTCGTAATGGAGGTACTGTTGCTTGTTGGTGGGTTTGATGTGGATGGACGTGTGAAGCTGGCCATTGGACAGGTGAAGGTCAACATCAAGGAAAGTGGCATGGGATTTGGAGTAGGACCACGTGAATCTGATGGAACCAAAGGAGTTGAGGTTGGAGAGGAAATTCTGGAGTTCTTCTTCACTGTGAGTCCAGATCATGAAGATGTCATCAATAAATCTGTGCCATACTTTGGGTTGGCAGGCCTGGGTAACCAAGAAAGCTTCCTCTAAGCGACCCATGAATAGGTTGGCGTACGAAGGGGCCATCCTGGTACCCATGGCTGTTCCCTTTAATTGTTGGTATGTCTGGTCTTCAAAAGTGAAGAAGTTGTGGGTCAGGATGAAGCTGGCTAAGGTAATGAGGAAAGAGGTTTTAGGTAGGGTGGCAGGTGATCGGCGTGAAAGGAAGTGCTCCATCGCAGCGAGGCCCTGGACGTGCGGGATATACACAATACACAAGCAGACATACTGGTCTTTAAATATGTCTGCATGTGTGTGGATGGATGTGTGTGTGTGTGTGTGTGTGTGTGTGTGCGCATGCGCACGAGTGTAAAAGCTTGAATTTTGTGTGTATGTTTGTGTTCGTTTGTGTGTCTGTCGACCTGCCAGCACTTTCATTTGGTGAGTCACGTCATCTTTGTTTTTAGGTATATTTTTCCTACGTGGAATGTTTCCTTCTATTATAACCATATATATATATATATATATATATATATATATATATATATATATAAAAAGAAAGATGATGAGACTTACCCAACAAAAGCGCTGGCAGTTCGATAGACACACAAATAAACACAAACATACACACAAAACTCTAGCTTTCGCAACCAACGGTTGCCTCGTCAGGAAAGAGGGAAGGAGAAGGAAAGACAAAAGGATTGGGTTTTAAGGGAGAAGGTAAGGAGTCATTCCAATCCCGGGAGCGGAAAGACTTACCTTAGGGGGAAAAAAGGACAGGTTTACACTCGCACACACACACATATCCATCCACACATACACAGACACAAGCAGACATTTGTAAAGGCAAAGAGTTTGGGCAGAGATGTCAGTCGGGACGGAAATACAGAGGCAAAGATGATGTTGAAAGACAGGTGAGGTATGAGCGGCGGCAGATTGAAATTAGCGGAGATTGAGGCCTGGCGGATAGCGAGAAGAGAGGATATGCTGAAGGGCAAGTTCCCATCTCCGGAGTTCTGACAGGTTGGTGTTAGTGGGAAGTATCCAGATAACCCGGACGGTGTAACACTGTGCCAAGATGTGCTGGCCGTGCACCAAGGCATGTTTAGCCACAGGGTGATCCTCATTACCAACAAACACTGTCTGCCTGTGTCCATTCATGCGAATGGACAGTTTGTTGCTGGTCATTCCCACATAGAACGCTTCACAGTGTAGGCAGGTCAGTTGGTAAATCACGTGGGTGCTTTCACACGTGGCTCTGCCTTTGATCGTGTACACCTTCCGGGTTACAGGACTGGAATAGGTGGTGGTGGGAGGGTGCATGGGACAGGTTTTACACCGGGGGCGGTTACAGGGGTAGGAGCCAGAGGGTAGGGAAGGTGGTTTGGGGATTTCATACGGATGAACTAAGAGGTTACGAAGGTTAGGTGGACGGCGGAAAGACACTCTTGGTGGAGTGGGGAGGATTTCATGAAGGATGAATCTCATTTCAGGGCAGGATTTGAGGAAGTCGTATCCCTGCTGGAGAGCCACATTCAGAATCTGATCCAGTCCCGGAAAGTATCCTGTCACAAGTGGGGCACTTTTGGGGTTCTTCTGTGGAAGGTTCCGGGTTTGAGGAGATGAGGAAGTGGCTCTGGTTATTTGCTTCTGTACCAGGTCAGGAGGGTAGTTACGGGATGCAAAAGCTGTTTTCAGGTTGTTGGTGTAATGGTTCAAGGATTCCGGACTGGAGCAGATTCGTTTGCCACGAAGACCTAGGCTGTAGGGAAGGGACCGTTTGATGTGGAATGGATGGCAGCTGTCATAATGGAGGTACTGTTGCTTGTTGGTGGGTTTGATGTGGACGGACGTGTGAAGCTGGCCATTGGACAGGTGGAGGTCAACGTCAAGGAAAGTGGCATGGGATTTAGAGTAGGACCAGGTGAATCTGATGGAACCAAAGGAGTTGAGGTTGGAGAGGAAATTCTGGAGTTCTTCTTCACTGTGAGTCCAGATCATGAAAATGTCATCAATAAATCTGTACCAAACTTTGGGTTGGCAGGCCTGGGTAACCAGGAAGGCTTCCTCTAAGCGACCCATGAATAGGTTGGCGTACGAGGGGGCCATCCTGTTACCCATGGCTGTTCCCTTTAATTGTTGGTATGTCTGGCCTTCAAAAGTGAAGAAGTTGTGGGTCAGGATGAAGCTGGCTAAGGTAATGAGGAAAGAGGTTTTAGGTAGGGCGGCAGGTGATCGGCGTGGAAGGAAGTGCTCCATCGCAGCGAGGCCCTGGACATGCGGAATATTTGTGTATAAGGAAGTGGCATCAATGGTTACAAGGATGGTATCCGGGGTAACAGACTGGGTAGGGATTCCAGGCGTTCGAGAAAGTGGTTGGTGTCTTTGATGAAGGATGGGAGACTGCATGTAATGGGTTGAAGGTGTTGATCTACGTAGGCAGAGATGCGTTCTGTGGGGGCTTGGTAACCAGCTACAATGGGACGGCCGGGATGATTGGGTTTGTGAATTTTGGGAAGAAGGTAGAAGGTGGGGGTGCGGGGTGTTGGTGGGGTCAGGAGGTTGATGGAGTCAGGTGAAAGGTTTTGTAGGGGGCCTAAGGTTCTGAGGATTCCTTGAAGCTCCGCCTGGACATCAGGAATGGGATTACCATGGCAAACTTTGTAAGTAGTGTTGTCTGAAAGCTGACGCAGTCCCTCAGCCACATACTCCCGACGATCAAGTACCACAGTCGTGGAACCCTTGTCCGCCGGAAGAATGACGATGGATCGGTCAGCCTTCAGATCATGGATGGCCTGGGCTTCAGCAGTGGTGATGTTGGGAGTAGGATTAAGGGTTTTTAAGAAGGATTGAGAGGCAAGGCTGGAAGTCAGAAATTCCTGGAAGGTTAGGAGAGGGTGATTTTGAGGAAGAGGAGGTGGGTCCCGCTGTGACGGAGGACGGAACTGTTCCAGGCATGGTTCAATTTGGATAGTATCTTGGGGAGTTGGATCATTGGGAGTAGGATTAGGATCATTTTTCTTCGTGGCAAAGTGATATTTCCAGCAGAGAGTACGGCTGTAGGACAGTAAATCCTTGACAAGGGCTGTTTGGTTAAATCTGGGAGTGGGGCTGAAGGTGAGGCCTTTGGATAGGACAGAGGTTTCGGATTGGCCCCCTACAAAACCTTTCACCTGACTCCATCAACCTCCTGACCCCACCAACACCCCGCACCCCCACCTTCTACCTTCTTCCCAAAATTCACAAACCCAATCATCCCGGCCGTCCCATTGTAGCTGGTTACCAAGCCCCCACAGAACGCATCTCTGCCTACGTAGATCAACACCTTCAACCCATTACATGCAGTCTCCCATCCTTCATCAAAGACACCAACCACTTTCTCGAACGCCTGGAATCCCTACCCAGTCTGTTACCCCCGGAAACCATCCTTGTAACCATTGATGCCACTTCCTTATACACAAATATTCCGCATGTCCAGGGCCTCGCTGCGATGGAGCACTTCCTTTCACGCCGATCACCTGCCGCCCTACCTAAAACCTCTTTCCTCATTACCTTAGCCAGCTTCATCCTGACCCACAACTTCTTCACTTTTGAAGGCCAGACATACCAACAATTAAAGGGAACAGCCATGGGTACCAGGATGGCCCCCTCGTACGCCAACCTATTCATGGGTCGCTTAGAGGAAGCCTTCCTGGTTACCCAGGCCTGCCAACCCAAAGTTTGGTACAGATTTATTGATGACATTTTCATGATCTGGACTCACAGTGAAGAAGAACTCCAGAATTTCCTCTCCAACCTCAACTCCTTTGGTTCCATCAGATTCACCTGGTCCTACTCTAAATCCCATGCCACTTTCCTTGACGTTGACCTCCACCTGTCCAATGGCCAGCTTCACACGTCCGTCCACATCAAACCCACCAACAAGCAACAGTACCTCCATTATGACAGCTGCCATCCATTCCACATCAAACGGTCCCTTCCCTACAGCCTAGGTCTTCGTGGCAAACGAATCTGCTCCAGTCCGGAATCCTTGAACCATTACACCAACAACCTGAAAACAGCTTTTGCATCCCGTAACTACCCTCCTGACCTGGTACAGAAGCAAATAACCAGAGCCACTTCCTCATCTCCTCAAACCCGGAACCTTCCACAGAAGAACCCCAAAAGTGCCCCACTTGTGACAGGATACTTTCCGGGACTGGATCAGATTCTGAATGTGGCTCTCCAGCAGGGATACGACTTCCTCAAATCCTGCCCTGAAATGAGATCCATCCTTCATGAAATCCTCCCCACTCCACCAAGAGTGTCTTTCCGCCGTCCACCTAACCTTCGTAACCTCTTAGTTCATCCCTATGAAATCCCCAAACCACCTTCCCTACCCTCTGGCTCCTACCCCTGTAACCGCCCCCGGTGTAAAACCTGTCCCATGCACCCTCCCACCACCACCTATTCCAGTCCTGTAACCCGGAAGGTGTACACGATCAAAGGCAGAGCCACGTGTGAAAGCACCCACGTGATTTACCAACTGACCTGCCTACACTGTGAAGCGTTCTATGTGGGAATGACCAGCAACAAACTGTCCATTCGCATGAATGGACACAGGCAGACAGTGTTTGTTGGTAATGAGGATCACCCTGTGGCTAAACATGCCTTGGTGCACGGCCAGCACATCTTGGCACAGTGTTACACCGTCCGGGTTATCTGGATACTTCCCACTAACACCAACCTGTCAGAACTCCGGAGATGGGAACTTGCCCTTCAGCATATCCTCTCTTCTCGCTATCCGCCAGGCCTCAATCTCCGCTAATTTCAATCTGCCGCCGCTCATACCTCACCTGTCTTTCAACATCATCTTTGCCTCTGTATTTCCGTCCCGACTGACATCTCTGCCCAAACTCTTTGCCTTTACAAATGTCTGCTTGTGTCTGTGTATGTGTGGATGGATATGTGTGTGTGTGCGAGTGTAAACCTGTCCTTTTTTCCCCCTAAGGTAAGTCTTTCCGCTCCCGGGATTGGAATGACTCCTTACCTTCTCCCTTAAAACCCAATCCTTTTGTCTTTCCTTCTCCTTCCCTCTTTCCTGACGAGGCAACCGTTGGTTGCGAAAGCTAGAGTTTTGTGTGTATGTTTGTGTTTATTTGTGTGTCTATCGACCTGCCAGCGCTTTTGTTGGGTAAGTCTCATCATCTTTCTTTTTAAATATATTTTTCCCACGTGGAATGTTTCCCTCTATTATATATATATATATATATATATATATATATATATATATATATATATATATATATATATATATATAAACAGAGATGATGTGACTTACCAAATGAAAGTGCTGGCAGGTCGACAGACACACAAACGAACACAAACATACACACAAAATTCAAGCTTTCGCAACAAACTGTTGCCTCATCAGGAAAGAGGGAAGGAGAGGGAATGACGAAAGGATGTGGGTTTTAAGGGAGAGGTTAAGGAGTCATTCCAGTCCCGGGAGCGGAAAGACTTACCTTAGGGGGAAAAAAGGACGGGTATACACTCGCACACACACATATCCCTAAATAATGTCTGCTTGTGTCTGTGTATATGCGGATGGATATGTGTGTGTGTGTGCGAGTGTATACCTGTCCTCTTTTCCCCCGAAGGTAAGTCTTTCCGCTCTCGGGATTGGAATGACTCCTTATCCTCTCCCTTAAAACCCAAATCCTTTTGTCTTTCCCTCTCCTTCCCTCTTTCCTGACGAGGCAACCGTTGGTTGCGAAAGCTAGAATTTTGTGTGTATGTTTGTGTGTCTATCGACCTGCCAGCGCTTTTATTTGGTAAGTCTCATCATCTTTCTTTTTAGATATATTTTTCCCACGTGGAATGTTTCCCTCTATTATATATATATAGTGTGTGTGTGTCCTTTTGTTACAAAGGTTTGGTCAAAAGCTAGTGTGTAAGTGTCTTTTTGTGTGGCTGTCTGCAACTCAGTGTGTGTTCTTTATGGCGAATAGCAATCTATCTTTTCTTTATACTGTTGATATAGATATTGGTGTCAGTGCATTGAGAACGAGCTAAAAGTAAACAAAGCTCTAGGGCCCAGTGGAATTTGGATCCTATACATAATTTGTAGCTGAGTTTCCCTTCCTTTAAGCATAATATATCACAGATTCCCCGAACAAAAAACTGTACCCAGTTTCAACAAGAAACCAGAGATCATGACCATATACAAGAAGGGTAACAGAAGTGATCCACAAAATCACTACCCAGTATCTTTAACATCTTTTTGTTGTAGAATCTTATAATGAGCCAACCAGCTTGGATTCTGAAAACATCAGCCATGTGGAACCCAGCTTGTGCTTTTCTCACACAAAATCCTGAAAGCTATTGAGCAAGGCAGTCAAGTAGGTGCAGTATTTTTGACTTTCAAAATGTGTTTGACTCAGTACTCCACTATTGCTAATTAACAAAAGCCTGATCATACAGGCTAGCAAAATGAGAAATGTGATTGGATTGAGGATTTCTTGATGTAGAGGATACAGCATGCCATCTTTGAGTGTGTGTCATCAACAAATGCAGAAATAACTTCCGGCAAGTCTCAGGAGATTTTATTGGGACCTTTGCAATTAATGTTGTATATTAATGACCTAGCAACAACACTAATAGTAATTTCAGACTTTTTGTATGTGGTGCTGTTATCTATATTACTGCAATATCAGTGAGTCACAAATATCTGGGTGTAACAGTTTGTGGGGATGTGATGGAACGATTATGTAGACTCAGTCGTAGGTAAAGTTGCGAATAGACTTTGGTTCATTGGTAGGATACTGAGAAAATGCAGTCAGTACTGTGTGAACACCTCACAGTGATGAAGTAATGGGCCACCTACCTAAAAAATGTTTTTTTCCCCCTTAATTATTGTGATTGTGTGGACAGTCAGGATATTAAATTCTCTGAGTTTATTCTGGAGGATTGTTTTGTGGTCAGATATGCAATACATCCAACAATCGTCTTCTGAAGTGTTAACAAATACACATGCTGCATTGTTCCACATCATGATGCAGTGTGATAAGACAATGGACTAGACAATGGGCTTTGTTAATAATGTGTCTGTATTTACTGCCCTAGACACCTTCTTCATCAAGAAAATGCCAAGGCTTATTTTGGAACATACTTTCTGATACGGTCCTCTCACATCTAATGTTTATCGACTGTGAAACAGAATAATTTTGTTGTATAAACTATTCTTGGATTTTGTTGCCTTGCCAGTTCAGGGTAAAACATTGAGCTTTCGATGATTACCCACATTGTCCCTATCAGGAGCAACTGACTGTCAAAACTACTGCTGAGGTGGCCTTATGTAGCCCTTAGACTGCTTCTGATTGGTAATTACATAAAGCTGTCACAGATGGTGTCGCCGTCATTGCGACAAATATATCTGGTTGTCGCTGCACTGAGAGTTCACTTCCATGCACCAGTAAGATTATATTCACTGTCACTGTTGGAGATTTTCTCACACATTGTTATTTCTACAACCTCTCTAATTACAGCGTCTCATTATGTCGGATCTGGGACTTCCCCCCCCCCCCCCCCCCCCCCCCCCCCTCCAAACAGTATTTTATGTTTGTGAGGCTGTGCTCAGCAACTGCAGATATCTCCAGTTCTTGATTTTTAAATAAGTCGCCGATGTTCTGTACAGCAGTCAGAAACTGGGCGAATGAACTGACCTATGTAATTTCTTTTGATTTACAAGGCGTGTTATACATCCCAGGAATCCCGAGACCTAGACTATCCTTAACAGGATGTAGCATCTCCTTTATCTTCTTAGGGGATTGGAAAATAGACCTTATACCTCATCTTCCCAGGACTCTGCCTGTTTTGCTGGATGTGGCGCCGCAGAAAGGAAGGAATGTAAGTTGTGGTTGGTCACATGGATATTCAAGCATTTTCACATTTCCTTTCCTAGGAGAACGCTGACTTCATATCACATGACCCATAGCCATTGTTTTGGAACACATACTTTAGATAATTAATTTCGAAATCAAAGTGGTCCTTTATCAGAAACAGTTTTTGCTCTGTGTACCAGTGTATTTAAAGCTGCTCTCTTCTGGCACCACCAGCACAGATATAGATGTCATTTGCGACAGCTTTACATAATTTCAGACCAATCGGAAGCTGTCTGTGGGCTATATAAGGCCACCTCAGCAGCAGTTTTTGCATTCAGTTGCTCCTGACGAAGACGATGAAGGTAATCGTTAAAAACTCTAGGTTTTACGCTGAACTGACATGGCAAGAAGTCTGAGAATGTTTCATACAACAGTGCCATTGCAAAAGACTTAATTTCAAAGAATTTGTAATTCCCAGTTCTTTTGGAACTGAATCATCTACCTTAAGACGAATATTGCTTTATTTGTATGTAAATGTATGTGTGTAGTCTTATTTGCATATCTGTACATTGTTCTTGCTAAAATATATGAAGTGTAGCCTTCTTTAATAAATGTTTTACAGTGTAATAGGTGAGGAAAGCATGTAGTCTTGTGATTTATTTTGCATTAATTGAAAAATTACCATTGATATTTTGAAACTGCTATTTACTTACATTTTATTTCTGTTTACAGAGGAGGCAGAGATAAAAGACCTGAATATCAGTATTGATAATGTATCAATGAAAGTACAGGACCTGAAGACTGAAGTTAAGAAGGTCATAGAAGAAACATGTCACCTTCTCCCATCAGGAAATGAGCAACTTGTCAGTCAAGCTGAGAAACTGAAAACAAACATGAAAAATATTTATGAAAGGATTGAGAACCAGGTAAATTTGGTATGGAGTCATTGTGCTGATACCTTCACCACATCTTGACCACATGTCCCTGCTGCAGGGATGGACCTTTAACTTTCATTAGTTCAGTCTTCTTCATTCTGTTCTGTGCACCACCAACCTTTCAGTTCTGCAGTGGGATAAATTTAACCTGACATCTGTTAGTTGGTAGCTTTTCTTTTTGGTACTATGAGCGTAGTTTTGTTCCAGTCTTAGATCCTTCTAAAGAATCTTTTGAGGGAGAGGGTGCTTAAAACAACACTGTTCGTATAATTGAAGTCTTTATTCAAAAGTACCAGAGGCCCAAGCACAACTATTCCACTATTTAATGAGCTGAAGGACTCGTGTGGCTCTGCCAGGAGCGAGTCCTCCATTGCGTCCTTCAGTTGTCAAATGAGTTGAAATGCTTTCCTTTGAGATTTTTTTAGTGGACCACGTACATGGAAGTCACATGGCAAGTGTGGGCTCTAGACTGGATGCTTGAGCTGCTCCCACTTGGACTTGGCCATTACACTGTGTGTGATCTTGAAGACATGTGGACGCGCATTATCATGGAGCAGAATCACTCCCCCGTAGCCAGCGCAGGCTGTTTGCAGTTGATGGACTTGCGTAGGCAACGAAGTGCCTCACAGTGTATGTCGCTATTAATGGGTTGTACATGCTTCAGGATTTCTATGAGTGTCGGACCTCAGACAAAAACAACATTGAGCATTACCATGCCTGCTGAGGGCACAGATTTGAATTTTTTAGGGGGATGTGCTGATGCCTGCTTCCATTACATGCATGTCTCACTGTGGTACCCCAAAGCGGCATATTGAATTTCAACCGTTGTGGTTGTTACAACGTTTCATACCTTTTCATTTGAACGCACTATGTAATACAGGATTTTCTCACTGACTACTCCAGAAATTTCTTTTCCTACTCTTGATTGTCTCTAACTTCAGTTCTTCTGTTACTCTTTTGAATATTGCCTGATTTCTTATTTTTCTTTCAATTTACACCACATGCTTTCCTTCAGACTATATTCTAACTATTGCCTTTTGCTTCTTGCGGTGTCCACATTTCAGTGCCCTATGTGGCTACACTCAGCATCAAGCACTTAACTAGTCTTTATTTTTTATTTTATTTTTTTTTACTGCTTGTCTAAGATACATAATTTTGTTGGAAAGTTCTGTTAGAATGGCAAAAAAAAAAAAAAAGAAAATCTGCGGTATTTGAAGTAATCAGTTATTGAGTTAAGAGTATAAACATATATGTGCATGCCTATGCCTATGTCCCCTATGTCAGATCCCTTAATCGGGCAGGTAGGTTAGAAAATTTAAAAAGGGTAATGGATAGGTTAAAGTTAGATGTAGTGGGAATTAGTAAAGTTCGGTGGCAGGAGGAACAAGACTTCTGGTCAGGTGAATACAGAGTTATAAATACAAAATCAAATAGGGGTAATGCAGGAGTAGGTTTAATAATGAATAAAAAAAATAGGAGTGCGGGTAAGTTACTACAAACAGCATAGTGAACGCATTATTGTGGCCAAGATAGACATGAAGCACACGCCTACTACAGTAGTACAAGTTTATATGCCAACTAGCTCTGCAGATGATGATGAAATTGATAAAATGTATGATGAGATAAAAGAAATTATTCAGGTAGTGAAGGGAGATGAAAATTTAATAGTCATGGGTGACTGGAATTCGAGAGTAGGAAAAGGGAAAGAAGGAAACATAGTAGGTGAATATGGATTGGAGGTAAGAAATGAAAGAGGAAGCCGTCTAGTAGAATTTTGCACAGAGCATAAATTAATCATAGCTAACACTTGGTTCAAGAATCATGAAAGAAGGTTGTATACATGGAAGAACCCTGGAGATACTAAAAGGTATCAGAAGGATTATATAATGGTAAGACAGAGATTTAGGAACCAGGTTTGAAATTGTAAGACATTTCCGGGGGCAGATGTGGACTCTGGACTCTGACCACAATCTATTGGTTATGACCTGTAGATTAAAACTGAAGAAACTGCAAAAAGGTGGGAATTTAAGGAGATGGGACCTGGATAAACTCAAAAAACCAGAGGTTGTACAGAGTTTCAGGGAGAGCATAAGGGAACAATTGACAGGAATGGGGGAAAGAAATACAGTAGAAGAAGAATGGGTAGCTTTGAGGGATGAAGTAGTGAAGGCAGCAGAGGATGAAGTAGGTAAAAAGACGAGGACTAGTAGAAATCCTTGGTTAACAGAAGAAATATTGAATTTAATTGATGAAAGGAGAAAATATAAAAATCCAATAAATGAATCAGGCAAAACGGAATACAAAGTCTCAAAAATGAGATTGACAGGAATTGCAAAATGGCTAAGCAGGGTTGCTAGAGGACAAATGTAATGATATAGAGGCATATATTACTAGGGGGTAAGATAGATACTGCCTACAGGAAAATTGAAGAGACCTTTGGAGAAGAGAGAACCACTCTTACGAATATCAGAACTCAGATGGAAACTCAGTTCCAAGCAAAGAAGGGAAAGCACAAAGGTGGAAGGAGTATATAGAGGGTCTATACAAGGGCGATGTACTTGAGGAGAATGTTATGTAAATGAAAGAGGACGTAGATGAAGATGAAATGGGAGATATGATACTGCATGAAGAGTTTGACAGAGCACTGAAAGACCTAAGTTAAAACAAGGCCCTGGGAGTAGAGAACATTCCATCAGAACTACTGATAGCCTTGGGAGAGCCAGCCCTGACAAAACTTTACCATCCGGTGAGCGAGATGTATGAGACAGGTGAAATACCCTCAGACCTCAAGAAAAATATAATAATTCCAATCCCAAAGAAAGCAGCTGTTGACAGATGTGAAAATTACCAAACTATCATAGCTGCAAAATACTAACATGAATTCTTTACAGATGAATGGAAAAACTGGTAGAAGCCGATCTCAGGGAAGATCAGTTTGGATTCTGTAGAAATATGGGAACACGTGAGGCAATACTGACCCTATGACTTATCTTAAAAGACAAATTAAGGAAAGGGAAACCTACTTTTCTAGCATTTGTAGACTTAGAGAAAGCCTTTGAAAATGTTGACTGGAATACTCTCTTTCAAATTCTAAAGGTAGCAGGGGTAAAATACAGGGAGCGAAAGGCTATTTACATTTTGTACAGAAACCAGATGGCAGTTATAAGAGTCGAGGGGCATGAAAGGGAAGCAGTGGTTGGGAATGGAGTGAGACAGGGTTGCAGCCTCTCCCTGATGTTATTCAATCTGTACATTGAGCAAGCAGTAAAGGAAACAAAAGAAAAATTCGGAGTAGGTATTAAAATCCATGGAGAAGAAATAAAAACTTTGAGGTTCAACGATGACATTGTAATTCTGTCAGAGACAGCAAAGGATTTGGAAGAGCAGTTGAAGGGAATGGACAGTGTTTTGAAAGGAGGATCATGGAATGTAGTCGAATTAAGTCGGGTGATGCCGAGGGAATTAGATTAGGAAATGAGACACTTAAAGTAGTAAATGAGTTTTGCTATTTGGGGAGCAAAATAACTGATGATGGTCGAAGTAGAGAAGATATAAAATGTAGACTGGCAATGGTAAGGAATGC
This sequence comes from Schistocerca cancellata, assembly GCF_023864275.1. NCBI lineage: Eukaryota > Metazoa > Arthropoda > Insecta > Orthoptera > Acrididae > Schistocerca > Schistocerca cancellata. The sequence goes on from NC_064632.1 coordinate 111,421,042, forward strand.
GTTTCTGAAGAAGAGGAATTTGTTAACATCGAGTATTGATTTAAGTGTCAGGAAGTCATTTCTGAAAGTATTTATATGGAGTGTAGCCATGTATGAAAGTGAAACATGGACAATAAATAGTTTGGACAAGAAGAGAATAGAAGCTTTCGAAATGTGGTGCTACAGAAGAATGCTGAAGATTAGATGGGTAGATCATGTAACTAATGAGGAGATATTGAATAGAATAGGGGAGAAGAGGAGTTTGTGGCACAACTTGACAAGAAGAAGGGAGCGGTTGGTAGGGCATGTTCTGAGGCATCAAGGGATCACAAATTTAGCATTGGAAGGCAGCGTGGAGGGTAAAAATCATAGAGGGAGACCAAGAGATGAATACATTAAGCAGATTCAGAAGGATGTAGGTTGCAGTAAGTACTGGGAGATGAAGAAGCTTGCACAGGATAGAGTAGCATGGAGAGCTGCATCAAACCTGTCTCAGGACTGAAGACCACAACAACAACATTATGTCCCTATATGATGCTGGTTGGTCGTACAAGGCCTACTCTCAAGATCCTCCCCCCCCCCCCCCCCCCAAAGTGGTGGTCTTTCACTCCCCCCACCCCCAACATGCACCCTATACCATCCCCATACCACATCTTACCTCTCTCTCCTCCCTGTGCAGTTCCCACTCTCACTATCTTGCCACAGTAATCCACCCATGTAGCTCCTCCTACTCCAATCTTGTCACAGGCTTATCCTACACATAAGAGGCTGGGACATCTGTCTAATTAGCCATGTCATACACCATCTCTGCTGCAAGCAATGCACAGCTTATCACATTTGAATGATTACCAACCAGCTGTTGACAAGGACAGGCCACTGCCTAACTGTTGCCAAGAATAAAGTTGACCATCTGGCGGCTCAACATGCAGCTGACCCCAGTGCTCAATTTCAATGGTTGTTTCACAACTTGGGCCATCTGGATCTTTTCCTCTGTCCACAACTTGTCTGTGCTCCCTGCCGCCTTTGGATAAGCAGCTGCAGCAGCAAGTCGTATACTCCTAGCTCACTCATTTGTTACATAGTTTAATTCTTAATTTCTTTGCGTGTTTTTGGTATTTGCATTGTTTAATTCATAAATTTCGGGCGTATTATAGTATTTGAGAGTTGTAGCATCGCGTTTTAGTACCTGAATAGTGTAAATTCGCATAGTCGTCTGTCTTCTGTTTTTGTTTTGAACGGCCAGTGTCGGTTGGTCACAGTCAGAGTGCTCCCTGCCGCCATTGGATAAGCAGCTACAGCAGCAAGTCGTATACTCCTAGCTCACTCATTGTTACATAGTTTAATTCTTAATTTCTTTGCATGTTTTTGGTACTTGCATTGTTTAATTCATAAATTTCGGGCGTATTATAGTATTTGAGAGTTGTAGCATCGCGTTTTAGTACCTGAATAGTGTAAAATCGCGTAGTCTCCTTCCGCCGCCGAGCAGTGTGTCAGCAGTGCACAAGTGGCAGCATTACGGCATTTACTAGGCAATCTTGTATTTTAATAACCGTTTAAATTTTGTGTCAATTTGTTTGCACTCTCTGTAGATTAGTTCAGATGTTCTTTGCACAACCGTTTTTAGCATGGATAGGGACTGCAACTGCTGTGTTCGGATGCAGGCTGAGTTGGCATCCCTTCGCTCCCAGCTTCAGGCAGTGTTGGCTTCGGTCACACAGCTTGAGGCTGTTGCCAATGGGCATCACTGTGGGGGTCTGGATGGGGGTTTGTCGGGGACGGCCAGCTCGTCCCTCACATCCCCCGATCGGACTACAACTGTGGTTTCCCGGGATACTGCCCGCATTGAGGCTGATCCCTCACCTGTGGTAGAGTGGGAGGTCGTCTCGAGGTGTGGCAGGGGGCAAAAGACATTCTGGAGGGCTGAACGGAAGGCCTCTCCAGTTTTTCTGACGAACCGGTATCAGGCTCTGTCTCAGGCTGATACTGATCTTCGGCCTGACATGGCTGCTTGTCCTGTTCCAGAGGTTGCCCCTCAGTCTGCAAGATCCGGGCGGTCGCAGAGGGTGGACTTATTGGTAGTTGGGAGCTCCAACGTCAGGCGCGTAATGGGGCCCCTTAGGGATATGGCAGCAAGGGAGGGGAGGAAAACCAAAGTGCACTCCGTGTGCATACCGGGGGGAGTCATTCCAGATGTGAAAAGGGTTCTTCCGGATGCCATGAAGGGTACAGGGTGCACCCATCTGCAGGTGGTCACTCATGTCGGCACCAATGATGTGTGTCGCTATGGATTGGAGGAAATCCTCTCTGGCTTCCGGCGGCGATATGATTTGGTGAAGACTGCCAGTCTCGCTAGCGGGATGAAAGCAGAGCTTACCATCTGCAGCATTGTCGACAGGACTGACTGTGGACCTTTGGTACAGAGCCGAGTGGAGGGTCTGAATCAGAGGCTGAGACGGTTCTGCGACCGTGTGGGCTGCAGATTCCCCGACTTGCGCCATAGGGTGGTGGGGTTTCGGGTTCCGCTGGATAGGTCAGGAGTCCACTACACGCAACAAGCGGCTACACGGGTAGCAGGGGTTGTGTGGCGTGGGCTGGGCGGTTTTTTAGGTTAGATGGCCTCGGGCAAGTACAGAAAGGGCAACAGCCTCAACGGGTGCGGGGCAAAGTCAGGACATGCGGGGACCAAGCAGCAATCGGTATTGTAATTGTAAACTGTCGAAGCTGCGTTGGTAAAGTACCGGAACTTCAAGCGCTGATAGAAATCGTTATAGGTACAGAAAGCTGGCTGAAGCCAGAGATAAATTCTGCCGAAATTTTTACAAAGGTACAGACGGTGTTTAGAGAGGATAGATTGCATGCAACCGGTGGTGGAGTGTTCGTCGCTGTTAGTAGTAGTTTATCCTGTAGTGAAGTAGAAGTGGATAGTTCCTGTGAATTATTATGGGTGGAGGTTACACTCAACAACCGAGCTAGGTTAATAATTAGCTCCTTTTACCAACCCCCGGACTCAGCAGCATTAGTGGCAGAACAACTGAGAGAAAATTTGGAATACATTTCACATAAATTTTCTCAGCATGTTATAGTCTTAGGTGGAGATTTCAATTTACTAGATATAGACTGGGACACTCAGATGTTTAGGACGGGTGGTAGGGACAGAGCATCGAGTGACATTATACTGAGTGCACTATCCGAAAATTACCTTGAGCAATTAAACAGAGAGCCGACTTGTGGAGATAACATCTTGGACCTACTGATAACAAACAGACCCGAACTTTTCGACTCTGTAAGTGCAGAACAGGGAATCAGTGATCATAAGGCAGTTGCAGCATCCCTGAATATGGAAGTTAATAGGAATATAAAAAAAGGGAGGAAGGTTTATCTGTTTAGCAAGAGTAATAGAAGGCAGATTTCAGACTACCTAACAGATCAAAACGAAAATTTCTGTTCCGACACTGACAATGTTGAGTGTTTATGGAAAAAGTTCAAGGCAATCGTAAAATGCGTTTTAGACAGGTGCGTGCCGAGTAAAACTGTGAGGGACGGGAAAAACCCACCGTGGTACAACAACAAAGTTAGGATACTACTGCGAAAGCAAAGAGAGCTTCACTCCAAGTTTAAACGCAGCCAAAACCTCTCAGACAAACGGAAGCTAAACGATGTCAAAGTTAGCGTAAGGAGGGCTATGCGTGAAGCGTTCGGTGAATTCGAAAGTAAAATACTAGGTACCGACTTGACAGAAAATCCTAGGAAGTTCTGGTCTTACGTTAAATCAGTAAGTGGCTCGAAACAGCATGTCCAGACACTCCGGGATGATGATGGCATTGAAACAGAGGATGACAAGCGTAAAGCTGAAATACTAAACACCTTTTTCCAAAGCTGTTTCACAGAGGAAGACCGCACTGCAGTTCCTTCTCTAAATCCTCGCACAAACGAAAAAATGGCTGACATCGAAGTAAGTGTCCAAGGAATAGAAAAGCAACTGGAATCACTCAACAGAGGAAGGTCCACTGGACCTGACGGGATACCAATTCGATTCTACACAGAGTACGCGAAAGAACTTGCCCCTCTTCTAACAGCCGTGTACCGCAAGTCTCTAGAGGAACGGAAGGTTCCAAATGATTGGAAAAGAGCACAGGTAGTCCCAGTCTTCAAGAAGGGTCGTCGAGCAGATGCGCAAAACTATAGACCTATATCTCTGACGTCGATCTGTTGTAGAATTTTAGAACATGTTTTTTGCTCGAGTATCATGTCGTTTTTGGAAACCCAGAATCTACTATATAGGAATCAACATGGATTCCGGAAACAGCGATCGTGTGAGACCCAACTTGCTTTATTTGTTCATGAGACCCAGAAAATATTAGATACAGGCTCCCAGGTAGATGCTATTTTTCTTGACTTCCGGAAGGCGTTCGATACAGTTCCGCACTGTCGCCTGATAAACAAAGTAAGAGCCTACGGAATATCAGACCAGCTGTGTGGCTGGATTGAAGAGTCTTTAGCAAACAGAACACAGCATGTTGTTATCAACGGAGAGACGTCTACAGACGTTAAAGTAACCTCTGGCGTGCCACAGGGGAGTGTTATGGGACCATTGCTTTTCACAATATATATAAATGGCCTAGTAGATAGTGTCGGAAGTTCCATGCAGCTTTTTGCGGATGATGCTGTAGTATACAGAGAAGTTGCAGCATTAGAAAATTGTAGTGAAATGCTGGAAGATCTGCAGCGGATAGGCACTTGGTGCAGGGAGTGGCGACTGACCTTTAACATAGACAAATGTAATGTATTGCGAATACATAGAAAGAAGGATCCTTTATTGTATGATTGCGGAACAAACACTGGTAGCAGTTACTTCTGTAAAATATCTGGGAGTATGCGTGCGGAACGATTTGAAGTGGAATGATCATATAAAATTAATTGTTGGTAAGGCGGGTACCAGGTTGAGATTCATTGGGAGAGTCCTTAGAAAATGTAGTCCATCAACAAAGGAGGTGGCTTACAAAACACTCGTTCGACCTATACTTGAGTATTGCTCATCAATGTGGGATCCGTACCAGATCGGGTTGACGGAGGAGATAGAGAAGATAGAGAAGATCCAAAGAAGAGCGGCGCGTTTCGTCACAGGGTTATTTGGTAACCGTGATAGCGTTACGGAGATGTTTAACAAACTCAAGTGGCAGACTCTGCAAGAGAGGCTCTCTGCATCGCTGTGTAGCTTGCTCGCCAGGTTTCGAGAGGGTGCGTTTCTGGATGAGGTATCGAATATATTGCTTCCCCATACTTATACCTCCCGAGGAGATCACGAATGTAAAATTAGAGAGATTAGAGTGCGCACGGAGGCTTTCAGACAGTCGTTCTTCCCGCGAACCATACGCGACTGGAACAGGAAAGGGAGGTAATGACAGTGGCACGTAAAGTGCCCTCCGCCACACACCGTTGGGTGGCTTGCAGAGTATAAATGTAGATGTAGATGTAGAACTATCAGATGGGAGTTATCCTTGCAAAAATCCTTTGCTACTGTAACCACATGCTCTCAGTCTCTGCTAACCTCCCTCCCCCCACCCCCCTGTGGTTCTGGGGGTTAGAATAGGATCGAGGTATTTCTGCCTGTCATAGGTGGTGACTGAAAGGAGTCTCTCACGTTTCAGCCTTCATGTGATGGTCCCGTGTCAGGTTTGGCCTCCATCTTTCTAAATTTTTCTGAAGAGCGAGCCAATTGGGGAAGGGCGCCTTACATGGTGCATCATGTCCATTTGCATTGAGAGTTTTAGCCCACTTTCTCATCATCGCATTGCAGTCCTGCTTATTCTCCAGCTCTTTGGTGAGGACACCTTCCTGGATGTGTTTTCCACTGTGCACTATGCAATGCCGCTTTGTGCGCCGACAATGACCATGGACTTCTTAGCATCTCATATCCAGCATGGTAGCCAGTCCGTTGTGGTGGGACCACCATGTACCCTGTTGGTTGTAGTCCCCTGACAACACAGGATCGCTCTGCTGATGCCTGCACCATTAACTCCCCACATATGCCATGGGGTATATCCTGCCAGGTGGCCCTTGCTGAGGCTGGGTGGCACCCATGGGGAGGACCCCTGGTGGGAGTGGGAAGGCATCAGGGCAGATGACACGCCATGAAGCGTAGTACGTCATCTCTTGCTGGTGGTCTGCCACCAGCATTTTCTAAGCAGGCAAAGTCTAATTTGAATGCTAAGAAATATAACCCCAATTCGTTCCCCTCCCTGGACACAATGAGAGGAATGCCAGGCTAAGGATGGCAGTGAAGCTTATTCGCCCCAGTACCTCGTATGTACGAGAGTTAATGGGGAATCTTTCATGCCCATGAAGCCTCAGTTTTTTGTGGAGCATATGGAGGTCAAGTTTGGGGAGGTGGAGGGCTTATCAATAATGCAGTCTGGGTCAGTCTTGATAAAAACAGCATCCTCTGCCCAGTCACAGGCATTACTCTCTTGTGACAAGTTTGGGGATGTTTCTGTTACCATCACATCCCATTAGTGCTTCAATATGGCTCAGGGTATTATATTCCACAGGGACGTTCTTTTACAGTCTGACAACGAGCTGTGTGTCAATTTAGAGTGGCGAGGTGTTTTATTTTGCCCAGTGCATCCATCAGGGTCCAAGGGATAATCAGGCTGCGACCAGTGCCTTCATCTTGGCCTTGGAGGGTGGCACATTGCCCGAAAAGGTCAAGGTGGTGGTCTACCACTGTGACATCAAGCCATATATCCCTCCCCTGGTGCAGTGCCTTAAGTGCTGGAAGTTCAGCCATATGTCTTCCCGCTGTACTTCTAGTGTCACATGTTGAGATCTTGGACGTCCTGCTAGTAAGGTGTCTCTTGGGTCACTGCCTTTCCAGGTTTCTGCTAGTGGGAAAGATGACACCCACCAGTGGCTGAAGAGCTCAAAAGCAGCTGGTTGCAGGGCTTGGTGCTCATCCTCAGTCCCAGAGACTGAATCAGTGAAGTCCTCCCAGCCAGGGAAACCCAAGGAGCAGCAAGAGAAATCCAAAAAGAAGGTCCCCAAGACCAAGGGAATTGCGGTGGCACCCACGTCACTGCTACCTACAAACTCTGCATCTGCTGATGAAGTGGAGATTCTGTTGTCTGCTGAGCACCTAGATGTCGCTGGACCCTCACACACAGTGGATATAGACTGCTCAGGCAAAAAGTTGGAGGCAGCAGGTGACCCTGAGGCATAAACAGCCTCATTGAATGCTCCATGCCTTCTCAGTCTTATGATGGTGTTATCCTCCAGTGGATTTGCGGTGGCTTTTTCCACCACCTGCCTGAGCCACAGCAACTGTTAAGCTTCACATGTGCTTTCTGCATTGCCCACCAGGAAACCTGGTTCCCAGCAATGTGGATGCCTGGCCCTCCGCGGCTATAAGGGATACTACAGGAACTGCAGTGACTATAATCGAGTGTCAGGTGGAGTTTGCGTTTATGTCCTAAACTCAGTCTGTAGTGAACCTGTGCCCCTTCAAACCCCTCTTGAAGCAGTGGTTGTCAGAATAAGGATGACGCAGGAAATAACTGTCTGCAGTGTATATCTTTCTCCAGATTGTGCAGTATCCCTGAATGTATTAACTGCACTGATTGATCAACTCCCAAACCTTTCTTACTTTTGGGAGATTTTAATGCCCATAACACCTTGTGGGGTGGCACTGTGCTTACTGGCTGAGGCAGAGATGTCGAAACTTTACTGTCTGTTCGACCTCTGCCTCTTAAATACTGGGACCACCACACATTTCAGTGTGGCTCATGGCAGTTACTTGGCTATTGGTTTATCAATTTGCAGCCGAGGAGTTCTATCATCTATCCACTGGAGAGCACATGACGATCTGTGTGGTAGTGGCCACTTTCCTATCTTCCTGTCGCTGCCCCGGTGTCAGGCCCACGGACGCCTGCCCAGATGGGGTTTAAACAAGGCAGACTGGGAAACTTTCACCTCTGCTGTCACTGTTGAATCTCCCCGACACGGTAACATCAATGTGATGGTTGAGCAGGTGACTACAACAATCGTTTCTGTGGCAGAAAACACGATCCCTCACTCTTTAGTATGCCCCCGGCGAAGGCAGTCCCTTGGTGGTTGTTGGAAGTTGCTGAAGCAATTAAGGAGCATTGGCGAGCGCTACAGCGGCATAAGAGGCACCCTTCCCTGGAACACCTCATAGCCTTTAAACAACTCCATGCCCGCATTCACCAACTTATCAAATGACAGAAGCAGGAGTGTTGGGAGAGATAGGTCTCGACCATTGGGTGCCATACATCACCTTCCCAAGTCTGGAGAAAGATCAAACGTGTTTTCAGGTACCAGACCCTAACAGGTTTTCCTGGTGTTAACATAAATGGTGTGTTATCTACCGGCGCAAATGCGATTGCCGAGAACTTTTGCTGGGCACTATGCTGAAGCCTCTGCATTGGAGAATTACCCCCCAGCCTTTCTCACTCTCAAATGGCGGCTGGAAGGGAATGTCTGTTCACTACACACCACAGTGAATCCTTTAACACCCCATTTACAGAGTGGGGACTTCTCATTGTCCTTGCACATTGCCCCGACACAGCTCCTGGGTCAGATCATATCCACAGTCAGATGATTAAACATCTCTCATCTGACTACAAGCGATATCTCCTCATCATCTTCAACTGGATCTGGTGCAGTGGCGTCTTTCCATCGCAATGGCGGGAGAGCACCATCATTCCGGTGCTCAAACCCTGTAAAAACCTGCTTGATGTGGATAGCTATCAGCCTCACCAATGTTCTTTGTAAGCTGCTGGAATGGATGGTGTGTCGGCTGTTGGGTTGGACTCTGGAGTCACGTGGCCTACTGGCTCCATGTCAGGGCGGCTTCCACTAGGGTCACTCTATCACAGATAATCTTGTATCCCTCACGTCTGCCATCCGCACAGCCTTTTCCAGATGCCAAACTGGTTGCCGTCTTTTTTGATCTACGAAAAGCGTATGACACGACCTGGTGTCATCATATCCTTGTCACGCTATACGAGTCCCCCCAGGGGGTCCACAACTCTTTTGTGGATACGTGCGTAGCGAGCACGGGACCCTGAGCTAATGTGGCCCTCCTTCCTTTCCGGGCTGCATACCTCCCCTTTCCGCATCCTTCGCCTCTCCTCCCCTCACCTCTGGCTCTTTCCTTCCCCTTCTCCCCGTCTGGGAGTATGGTTTGTGCCTACGTCCGGAGATGGATGCTCGAAAATGTAACGCATACGTCGCCTTCTTTGCTTATATGTCTTCTTCCTTCCTTTTTCCTTCTCTTTTGCTTACCTCTTCTCTTTACCCTTTTCTCCGCTGCGGCGTTTGAGACCCCTCTTCTTTCCTTTCCCTTTCTCTTTCTTCCTCCCTGTGCGTGTCTGAAGGCCGACCCACGCATTTTTGTGCGTAGCCAGTGACGGGGTAACGCGTAATTCCCCGCCCCGGGTAGACAGGTAGGACACGTACGTACCCCCTGGTAACGGCCAGGCCCAGGGAGGGGTGATTACCCGAGCTGATACCTTCCAAAAGTGCCGATTGGTCCCTCTGTCCGTTTGTCGGGAGGTGTAACCTGAGGTGTGAACAATCACCTAAGGCGGGAGTGCCCTCAGAGAGGGCCCCCACAAGGGAGGAGCGCGCCATCGGAGACGCCGGTAATCATGGGGGATTCTTCCGCAATGGTTTCCTCACCTTCCACTATGTCTGCTCACAAGCGTAAGTATACTGAGTCTCAGCCACAGACGGTTCTTCCATCGTTACCACAGTTCCTTGTTGTTTCTCGGTCTGACGAAGGTCACGACTTCTCCATGTTCAACCCTTTCATTATTCAGAAAGGTGTCGACGCAATTGCAGGTCCTGTAAAGTCTTGTTCCAGATTACGGAATGGCACCTTGTTGTTAGAAACAGTCAGTGCCCTCCAGGCACAAAAATTGCTGCGTACTTCACTGCTCACACCTTCCCTGTCCGGGTTGAAGCGCACCGCACTTTAAATTCCTCGCGTGGAGTCGTTTATACACGCTACCTCGATGGATTGTCTGACGAAGAAATTCAGCACTACCTGTCTGACCAGGGCGTAACGGCTGTTCATAGAGTTATGAAAAGGGTTGACATGAACATCATTCCAACCCGCACTGTCTTCTTGACATTTGACAAAGTTCAACTCCCATTGAAAATCAAAGCAGGCTATGAGAGAATTTCCGTTCACCCTTACGTCCCAAACCCTATGCGTTGTTATCGGTGTCAGCGGTTCAACCACACCAGCCAGTCCTGTTCCAATCCGGCCAAATGTGTTACGTGTGGCAAGGATGCCCATGAGGGTGCTTGTCCACCTCCATCCCCTCGTCCGCCGCTCGTGGTCTCGCGGTAGCGTTCTCGCTTCCCGAGCACGGGGTCCCGGGTTCGATTCCCGGCGGGGTCGGGGATTTTCACCTGCCTCGAGATGACTGGGTGTTTGTGTTGTCCTCATCATTTCATCATCATCCAGGAAAGTGGCGAAATTGGATTGAGCAAAGATTGGATAATTGTACGGGCGCTGATAACCACGCAGTTGAGCGCCCCACAAACCAAAACATCATCATCACACCTCAATCCCCTCGCTGCATCAACTGTATGGGTGACCACGCTGCTTTCTCTCGAGATTGCCCCGTTTTTAAGGACAAAAAGCTCATCCAGGAAATCAGAGTGAAGGAAAAGGTGTCGACCTTTGCTGCTCGAAAATTATTCGCCAGTCGACAGCCCACCGTGCCTCAGACAGGAAAATACAGCACTGTCCTTGCTTCTCCTCGGCCAACAAAGGAGGCGGCCACGCAGACTTGCGACCTCACCTTTAGTGCCACGGTCGTCAGATCGGCCAGCGCAAAGATCGCCCGTTCAACCTCACCACTTTCGCCTGCCCACTCTATGGCTCACCCTTCATCGGGTTCTGCTAAATCTCGAGCCCAAAAGTCAGACACCAAGACTTCGAAAAAAGAACATACTCGTGAAGATTTTTTACGTACCCCAACTTCACAACCATCGGTTCCTCCTTCATCTAAACATCATAATTCCAAGAAGGCTACACAGAAACCCAGTTCATCTCCTTCTCCGCCAAGGTGTGCCCCATCTACAGCACCACCTGGCGGAAATCGCCCTCGGCCGTCTTCTGTGTCGCCGAGGCGCACTGCTGGCGGCCGATCAACCGGCCGATTGCTGGTGGCAGGAGCTGCTCCTGAACAACCTATGGATCAGGATCTTCTGCCTTCGGCTGAATGCCATTCCATGCTGTCGGTCGCAAGCTCTGAGCAGTCGTTGAGTTGACAGCAACCTTGGTCACACTCCTCCATTTTCTGTTCACCCTATGTCCATTATCCACTGGAATATCCGCGGCATTCGAGCCAATCGGGATGAATTGTCGATCCTCTTACGATCCTACTCGCCGGTCATCTTCTGTCTTCAGGAAACAAAGCTGCGTCCCCATGACCGCTTTGTTCTCCCTCATTTTCAGTCCGTCCGATATGATCTTCCCTCTGTTGAAGGCACTCCAGCCCATGGAGGACTCATGATTCTTCTCCATGATACTTTCCATTATCACCCAATCCCCTTAAACACCTCCTTCCAAGCTGTCGCCGTCCGTCTTTCCCTTTCTGGATACACGTTCTCTCTTTGTACTGTATAATTCCATCGTCCACACCAATGGCGCGAGCTGATCTCCTTCATCTTCTTGGTCAGCTTCCACCCCCGTATTTGCTGGTTGGGGACTTCAATGCCCACCACCCGCTTTGGGGCTCTCCACATCCTTGTCCACATGGCTCACTATTGCTAGACATCTTCCACCAAGTGGATCTAGTTTGCCTCAACACTGGGGTCCCTACATTTTTGTCTGCCTCCACGACAAATTTATCTCATTTGGACCTTGCGGTCGGTAGTGTTCCGCTAGCTCGGCGCTTCGAATGGTTCGCCCTTGATGACACACATTCGAGTGACCACTTTCCATGTGTCCTTAGACTGCAGCCTCGACTGCCATGTATGCGCCCGCGACGCTGGAAGTTTGCCCAAGCCGATTGGACACTTTTTTCGTCTCTAGCGACATTCAATGACTGTCACTCTCCCAGTGTCGATGATGAGGTCACACATATTACCGACGTTATTCGTATAGCTACGGAACATTCAATACCACGCACCTCCGAATTGCCCCGGCGCCCCTCAGTTCCTTGGTGGAACGAGGCATGCCGTGACGCAATACGTGAGCGGCGACGTGCTCTTCGCGTCTTCCGCCACCATCCTACTTTGGCCAACTGTATCCGCTATAAGCAGTTCCGTGCCCGATGTCGTCGTGTCATCCGCGATAGCAAGAAGGCAAGCTGGAAATTCTTTATTAGCTCATTTAACACTTTTACTCCCTCCTCGGAAGTTTGGAGTCGGCTTCGACGGTTCTCAGGCGCGCCTAGTTTCTCCCCGGTCTCTGGGCTCACTGTCGCGCATGATACATTAGTGGACCCCGTCGCAATTTCTAACTCATTGGGTCAGCACTTTGCTGAGATTTCGAGCTCTTCCAATTACCCACCAGCATTTCTCCCGAAGAAATGTGCAGCGGAAGCGTGACCTCTTGCTTTCTCCTCTCCAAATCGCGAAAGCTACAATACTGTTTTCTCCATGCGGGAACTCCAACATGCACTCTCTTCTTCTCGCTCCTCCGCCCCAGGACCGGATGGTATCCACGTCCAAATGTTGCTGCATTTATCAACCCATAGTCTGCATTACCTCCTTTGCCTTTATAATCAAATTTGGACCGACAGTACTTTTCCCCGACGATGGCGGGAAGCTGTCGTCGTTCCTATTCCGAAACCTGGAAAGGACAAACATCTCCCCTCTAGCTATCGCCCCATTTCTCTCACGAGTAGTGTCTGTAAGGTTTTTGAGCGTATGGTGAATTACCGTTTAGCTTGGTGGCTGGAATTCCGCAGTCTTTTAACACCTGCCCAATGCGGATTCCGAAAGCATCGTTCTGCAGTTGACCATCTTGTTGCTCTCTCCACTTATATCATGAACAATTTTCTCCGGAAACGCCAAACGGTAGCAATATTTTTTGATCTGGAGAGAGCATACGATACCTGTTGGAGGACAGGCATCCTCCGCACACTGTTCTCTTGGGGCTTTCGAGGTCGGCTGCCCCTTTTTCTTCGCGAATTTATGGCAGAGCGCACATTTAGGGTGCGGGTGAACACTACTCTCTCCCGTACTTTCTCCCAAGAAAACGGGGTACCCCAGGGCTCGTGCTGAGTGTTGTACTGTTTGCCATTGCCATAAATCCAGTTATGGATTGTCTCCTTCCTGATGTCTCGGGCTCCCTCTTTGTGGACGATTTTGCGATCTACTACAGCTGTCAACGGACCAGCCTTCTTGAACGACATCTTCAAGGATGTCTCGATCGCCTCCACTCTTGGAACATCGAAACCGGCTTCCGTTTTTCTCCCAGTAAGACCGTTTGTGTTAATTTTTGGCGATGTAAGGAGTTTCTTCCACCCTCCTTACATCTAGGACCTGTCAACCTTCCGATTTCAGACGTCACTAAATTCTTGGGTCTTATGTTTGACAGAAAACTATGCTGGTCCTCCCACATTTCGTATCTTTCGGCTCGCTGTCTGCGACCCCTCAACACCCTCTGTGTCCTGAATGGTACCTCCTGGGGAGCGGACCGAGTGGTCCTTCTCTGCCTCTATCGCGCCTTAGTGCGCTCGAAATTGGACTATGGAAGCATAGTCTACTCCTCTGCTCAGCCGTCTATTCTTCGGCGTCTCGACTCTATCCACCACCGTGGATTACGTTTAGTGTCTGGAGCTTTTTACACCAGCCCTGTGGAAAGCCTTTATGCTGAGACTGCTGAACCTCCGCTGTCCAATCGGCGAGCAGTCCTTCTGAGTCGTTATGCTAGCCATCTGTCTTCCATGCCTGCTAATCCAGCCCATGACATATTTTTTGACGCCTCCTTTGATGTAGGGTATGCAGACCGCCCCTCCTCCCTACTACCACCGGGAGTCCGCTTCCGTCAACTGCTCCATTCTCTTTCCTTCCACTTTCCTAAAACCTTCTTGATAACTTGGGGTACAGCACCGCCTTGGCTCCGTCCCCGGATCTGCCTGCTCCGTGACCTTTGTCGATTTCCCAAGGATGGTACCCCTTCACTTGTTTATCGTCGGGCATTTGCTGCTCTATGTGCACAAATGACGGAAGCCACATTTATTTACACCGATGGCTCGAAAACATCGTTAGGTGTAGGGAATGCCTATGTTGTTGGTGACACCCCAAATCACTTTCGGCTTCCCGACCAGTGTTCGGTCTATACTACGGAGCTTTACGCTGTTCTCCAGGCTGTCCACTACATCTGCCACCATCAGCGGATACAGTACGTTATCTGCTCCGATTCTCTCAGCTCTCTCCTCAGTCTCCAAGTTCTTTACCCTGTGCACCCTCTGGTCCACCGGATCCAGGACTGTCTGCGCTTGCTCCACTTGGGGGGCGTCTCGGTGGCGTTCCTCTGGCTCCTGGGACACATTGGTATCTGTGGAAATGAGGCGGCCGATATTGCGGCCAAGGCTGCAGTCTCTCTTCTCCGGCCAGCTATTCAATCGATTCCCGTCGCCAATCTACGGAGCGTTTTATGTCGTCGTGTTGTTCTTTTATGGCACGCACATTGGTCGACACTTCCCCATAATAAATTGCGGGACGTGAAAGCTCTTCCCTGTGCTTGGACCTCTTCCTCCCGACCGCGTCGTCGGGAGGAGGTAATTTTAACTAGACTCCGGATAGGGCACTGTCTTTTTAGCCATCGACATCTTTGAAGTGGCGATCCTCCCCCACTCTGTCCTCAGTGCTCTCAGCTGTGGACGGTAAGACACCTTTTAATTGAGTGCCCCCATTTTAATCCGTTACGCTCCCGTCTACAGCTGTCGCCTGATATATCGTCAATTTTAGCAGATGACACGCGCTCAGCCGATCGTTTCTCGAATTTATTAGTGCCAGTGAAATGACGTCAGTCATTTGAAGCTTTTTTTGGGGACAACCAACCCCTTTCTGTAGAGGATTTTTAAGCCTTCCTTCTGCTTTTAGTTTCTCCAATTTTATGACTTTTGTTCCCATTGCTGCTGATTTCCATTTTCGGTTTTTTACTATTTCCTAAGTCACGGACCGGGCGCTAATGACCATAGCAGTTTTGCGCCCTAAAACCACAACACAAAAAAAAACACTATACGAGTGGGGTCTCCGAGGCTCGCTCCCAATTTTTATCCAAAGATTCCTGTCGCTTCGTACTTTCTGTGTCCAAGTTGGTGCCTCCCATAGTTCCCCCATATACAGGAGAATGGGGTCCTGCATGGCTCTGTATTGAGTCTCTCTCTATTTTTAGTGGCCATTAACGGTCTAGCAGCACCTGTAGGGCCATCCATCTCACCTTCTCTGTATGCAGATGACTTCCGCATTTCGTACTGCTCCAACAGTGCTGGTGTTGCTGAGGCCATCCACAAGGCGCAGTCATGGGCTCTATCCCACAGTTTCCAGTTTTCGGCCGCAGTCTTGTGTTATGCACTTCTGTCAGCTTCATACCGTTCATCCAGAACCAGAACTTTACCTTAATCACGATCCACTCACTGTAGTGGAGACATATCAATTCTTAGGACTGGTTTTCTATGTCCGATTGACTTGGCTTACTCTCCTTTGTCAGCTGAAGCGGAAGTGCTGGCAGTACCTCAGAGCCCTCCGCTGCCTGAGCAGCACGAACTGGGGTGCGGATCGCTCTATGATGCTGCAGTTCTACAGAGCCCTTTTCCGATCTCGACTTTACTATGGGAGTGCACCACTGTGGCATTCACCCAGCGACAGGAGCTTTTAGGGTGAGTCTGGTTACCAGTGTCCTTTTGGAGGCCAGGCAATGCCCTTCCTTGCATTTTAGCCATGCACAACTGCTAGCCAGTTATATTGCACACATTCGTAGTTCTCCTGCGCAACCGAATCAACGTCTCATTTTCCCTACCACGGCAGTTCATGTCCCATTTTGGCAGCTCAGATCAGGGCTTCCAATTGCAGTTCGTGTCTGATCCCTTCTTTCTGAACTGGGGTCCTTGCTTTTACCACCTATATTTGAGGTCCATTCGTGTACACCTCCATGGTGTACACCTAGGCCGCTGCTTTGCCTGGACCTTTCACGTGACCCTAAGGACTCAGTTAACCCTGTGGCTCTCCGCTGCCTCTTCCTCTTGGTACTTGACATCTACCGAGGCCATGAAGTGGTTTACACCAATGGTTCGATGGCTGACAGTCACATCGGCTTCGTGTATGTCCATGGAGGACATATTGAACAGAATTACTTGCTCGATGGCTGCAGTGTTTTCACTGCCAAGCCGGTGGCTGTATCTCGTGCTCTCGAGCACATACATTCATGCCCTGTGGAGTCGTTTCTTCTGTGCACAGACTCTTGAGCAGCCTACAAGCTATTGACCAGTGCTACCCTCGTCATCCTTTGGTAGCGACCATCCAGGAGTCCATCTATGCCCTGGAACGGTCTGGTTGGTCAGTGGTGTTTGTCTGGACCCCAAGTCACTTCAGAATCCCAGGCAATGAACTTGCTGACAAGCTGGCCAAACAGGCTATGCGGAAACTGCTTATGGAAATCAGTTTCTCTGCAACTGACCTGTGTTCAGTACTGCGCCACAAGGTTTTGTGGCTTTGGGAGATGAAATGGCATAACCTCAGCATGCACAACAAACTGCATGCCATTGAGGAGACTACAAATGTGTGGCAGTCCTCCATGGGGGCCCCTCGCAGGGACCCTGTGGTTCTCTGCCAGCTCCACATTGGCCACGCTTGGGTGACACACGCCTGCGTCGTGATGACCCACCTCAGTGTCGGTGCGGCGCCCGGCTTACAGTGGTCCGTATCTTGGTGAGCTGCCCTTCTTTGGCTGCCCTGCGATGGACTCCTCAGTTACCAGACTCGTTGCCATTAATTTTAGCTGACAACGCCTCATCAGCAAATGTAGTTTTATGATTTATACGTGACGGTGGGTTTTATCATTGTGTACCAGTTTTAACGCATGTCCTTTGTCCCTTTGTGTTCTTGACTCTAATGCTTTTAGGGTGGATGTTTTAATGTGTCACAGAGTGGCTGGCTTTTCCTTTTTATTCTTATGGTCGGCCAGCCACAGTTACCTGCTCTCTTGTTTTTACTCCCTTCTACCTGTTTCTTGCTTCACTCTGTGGTTTTCTTTTCCTGTTTTGTCCATAGTAGCATTGGTTGTCCTGTTATTCTTCTGGTTCTTCCATTCTCCTGTTATTGTGCTGTACACCTGGTTTCTTTTCTTCTCTCCCTTGTGTAATTGTTTTACCGGGAACAAGGGACCGATGACCTTGGGGAAGATCAGTTTGGGTTTCAGAGAAATCCTTGATTCAGGGGAATCTTTGAAGCTATTCTGATCCTATGACTTATTTTAGAAGATAAGGAAAGGCAAATATATGCTCATTGCCTCTGTAGCTTTAATGAAAACTTTTGACAGTGCTGAATGGACTACACTCTTTGAAATTCAGTAGGTAGCAGGGATAAAGTACGGGAAGCCAACTTTTATTACAACTGATGCAGGTACCAGATTGCAGCAGTAATAGTCAAAGGACAGAAATGGAAGCAGTAGATCAGTAATTGAGAAGGGAGTGAGACTGGGTTGCAGCCTATCTGTGATGTTATTGAATGTGTCCTGTGTGCAAGCAGTAAAAGAAATTAAGGAAATTTGTAAAGGGAATTAACATTTGGGGAGGAAAAAAAAACTTTGAGGTTTTCCAATAACATTTAACTGTCAGAAATGGCAATAGATTTAGAACAACAGTTAATGTAATGGATAGCATCTTCAAAACAGGCTATAAGATGAACATCAACAAAAACAAAACAAGACTAATTTGAGCAGCTAAATAACTGTTGACAGTCTATGTAGAGAGGATAAAAAAATGGGAATTGGCAATAGCAAGAATAGTACTTCTAAAAGAGATGAAGTTTTTAACATCTAATGTTAATTTAAGTGTTAAAAAGTGTTTTTTAAGTTATAAGTCTGCAGTGTAGCCATGTATGGAAGTGAAATGTGGATGATAAGCAGTTCAGACAAGAAGAGAATAGAAGCTTGTGAAATGTGGTGCTACAGAATAATTCTGAATATTAGACAGATCGATCGAATAACTAATGAGGCAATATTTAATTGAAGTGGTGGAAAATAAATTTGTGATACAACTTGACTAAAAAGAGACTAATTGATAGAACACTCTCTAAGGCATTGAAGTATTGTCTTTTTGGTAATGTGTGGGGGGCGGGGGTAAAAATTATAGAGGGAGCTTTGGGTATGAATAAAGTAAGGAAGTTCAAATCCGTATAGGTTGCCATAGTTATTTGGAGGTGGGAAGCTTGCCCATGATAGTTTACTATGTAGAATTTCTTCAGATCAGTCCTTAAACTGACGACCACAACAAAAACGCAGTACATAATCTATCCAGTTTTGGCAGAGGGGAAAGCAATCACATGTTCCAGCCTCTTTTGAAAAGTGCACTGTAACTTGAGTAATACCCCTGATAAGGTTCCATGTAAAGTTGTTCAAAAATGGATAACTGCTGTTGCATTCCATCTGTTGTTCGTTAAGGCAGAAACTGTGTAGTATGTAATTAGTGTATTTTCCAGTCTGTTGTGTTTATGTGCCATAATAAATAACTATCCATAGTCTCGGTAACAATTTTGTATTACTGGTACTCTCATTCCAGCACTATGATTAAAAATGCTGTTTATTGTATTATAGTTGTTGTTTAAGGTGCCCTGTATGTTTAGAAAGCCAATTGACTGACTGGATGCTGCCAGATTTGTATGTAATAACTGTTGCAATTATTTTTTCCCTTTCAGCATAAATTTCAACTACAGAATTCAACTGGAGAGCTGAAAAGATTGTCAGAAATACTTCAAGAAACTAATCTTTCTCTCCAGTTTGTAACTGAACTAATAGACATAGATGTGGCACTGCAAACTTGCTGTGAACTGCAAGCAAAAGGAGAATATTTAAAAGCAGCAGAAAGATTAAGAAAACTTGAATCTTTCTTCCAAACAAGTCATGAACAAGAACTGGAGATCATAAAGGCTTTGTCAAAGGAACGAATTTTATATCTTGAGAAATTTCTGTATGATTTGCGAGAAATATGGAAGTTGTGCATAAACATAAATGAGACAGAAGTGGAGAAGAACCGGCAGATATTGTTAAAAGTAAACATTTCTCGTTTAAATGACATAGAGCAAATGATGAAGGCCCTTGATTATCTGGAAAAACTTGAGTTTTCTTTCAATAAATTGGCAACACTAATAAAAAAATCAATTTTGGAGCCTGTCATCTTAAATGAATGTTTTGTAGAAACATTCACTGATGAGAAACATGCAGTACTAGAAATACAGATGAAAGGTGGCTCATCCAGGCCAAACTATAAACTTGTTTTCAGAAATCTGATGGAGATCTTCTGTTTTCTAGAAAAATATTTAAATTTTGAAATAAATAAGAATTTCTTTGTCTTAAATAAACTTGGTGATATGATATGTGCAGAGTTTACTGAATACCTGATCAAAAATTCTCTCTCGCATACAATACCATCTCATAGTGAAGAGTTTGCTGATTATGATAATGTCATTAAGGCTGTTGAAGAATTCCAGGAATATGTTATAAAAATAGGTAAGAGTCTTTTTAATTTAATAGACAAAATATTTATGATGAATGCTGTTTCGTCAGTACATTATATTTTGTACACATGTGGATACACAAAAATTACTGAAGATAGTAATTCTTTTGATGAAGATAATCGCTATAGTACTAGAAAATACTCTCTTCCTTGGGACTCTGGTGCTTTTTGCACCCAAGAGGCACCTTACTGTTGAACTCTTACTTACATTAGCTAAATTCATGGTTTAGATGCTGCTGTTTACTATTTTAATGTATGTATGGTTACAGCAGTATTAGCTTACCTGTACCTGGAAAATAATACTTATTATAGTGAGAAAATATGTCGTAACATTATGTTTTATCAACTTTAACTTATAATATTTCTGTATTCCATAAAACTGTTAGTTGAATATAATCTAATTGACAAGTTATGATTTGTCTTGATTGTGTAGTGGCCATGAGAAAATATGACTTCCTTCTTTGGGTTGGTAATGTTTGTTTCT
Source organism: Schistocerca cancellata (assembly GCF_023864275.1). Lineage (NCBI taxonomy): Eukaryota > Metazoa > Arthropoda > Insecta > Orthoptera > Acrididae > Schistocerca > Schistocerca cancellata. The sequence goes on from NC_064632.1 coordinate 111,441,226, forward strand.
TTTGTAAAATCTTCACCTTTCAACACACAAAATCAGTTAAACTGCTCCTACAAATCATGGAAACGGAATCTTTCATTAATAATTTTAATTCTTTTTCACGAATAAAGTTAACTTTTGTGAACAATTTTCAGTTTCTTTCACAAGTATATTTCATCGCACACGGTATTTAAGCTTGAAATATATTGGAATTAAATAACACATCTGTCACTAAAAATTCTTATTTTCAATATATTTTATCAGATAATCGGTTTCAGAAATCTCTTACATTTTATCATTCTTTGAACAAAGATTTTTAACTAAATATCTTGATTGTTGCAGTGGACAAGAGTGCAGTCTGTCACATAATTGGCAGGAGTGCAGTCAGTTTGAGAAATTACAGCATTACATTCATGTGCAATATTATAATATGACATTTATGAGGAGTGATGCTTGTCACTTCTGGAGGTGAAATGATTGTAACCACTGCTGCACTATGCTGGAAAATAACAGCTTCTCATGAAACTTCAAGCTAATTTGGCAGTGGTTCAAGAAGAATTAGCAGTTTTTCATGCCGCAGTCTGCAGTAGTATTGTTAGATGTAGATCAGAAGATTGGATTACAGTCAAGCCTCCCAAATCAACGAAAAGATTCATAGAACATTGCAGTCTGATTGCTTCAGTCTAGCTCTCGCCATTAGCTTCAATACTTTTTACTTCACACACCAAAGAAAAAGGATTCAGACAACACAAGATGTTCCAAACAGTATGGCAGAGTCTGATGTACAGTGCATAAGGGACAAGCTAAGTGCAGGAAGGTGGCCATATTTGCGGGTAGCACTTACAGGAGTGGAATGTCAGAACTGGTTCAGAAGTCCTTGGGACGTTATCAACATTTGACTAGTATTTTTAAGCCAAGTGCAGAGCTCTGTGATTTCATCTGTGATTAAGGTGCTGTGGGGAAGGGTCTTAGGAAAAATCACCATGTAATAATAGTAAAGGGTGCAGTAGAAATGCATATAGGTAAAACAGAGTGAGTTAGTAAGATTAAATATATTGGAGAAATTATACAGCAGAACTAGAAAAATTTTAAACAAATGAAAGAGTTAATAAAATGAAATGAGCATATGGTTTGACAAACGATATCTGAAACAAGAAATCCATATCTATAAAAGCAGTACTAAATCATTCTACCACAGTGGTAAGACCAAAATGTTTATATGCACGTGAAAGCTTAATGATGAACTGTAAGCTGGACATAATAGGTGTATATAGACAGCATATTCAGTGTTCCCCACAGCAATAGGTCTACAGACGTCAAACCCTGGTAATGGGCTGGTCGAGGCACAGGTCCTCTGCATCCAGTCCGATGATTTAGGTACAGTTTGTGAAGACATCCTGTAGTACTTCGTGCGCTATGGGCTGGACAGCCATCATGTTTCTCTCAGTCTGCAGAGGAACATCTATCATCTGGAAGATGGTCTGTTAGAAGGCTGTTATACTTGCGTGCATTCAGTGTTCCATCTATGAAAAGTGGGCCTATGAACTGATAGTTCACCACCCCACACCACACTTTGCACTCTATAGGTGCTGACATTCCACCTGACAAAGCCAATAGGGATTGTCAACAGACCAGTAGTACGTGGTTCGGTGGTTTACTTGGCCGCAATTGGTAAATGTGGCTTCATCACTAAACAAGATACATGATACATTTGGGGTATCTTGTCTTAATGCCCATGTACAGAAGTTCATCTGATTATAAGAATCATTTCCATACTGCTCTTGGTGGAGAGAGATGTGAAGGGATGGAACCTACAGATTAATTGTAACGGCAACAAGAACTTTAGTTTCTCCCTCTTCTGCATCAGTTGTTTCCTTCTGTTAAGTTGTCCAGGTGTTACATTACTATTTTCACATAAGTGGTTGAAGAGGTTGATACATATATGAGGATATCTAGCTGCATACACCATACAACCATAAAACTGCATTCTTCCTACACTTTCCATACCATTAGCACATCAGGTTTTTCTGCATTGTTAAATCCTATCATCCAATCGTAACCTACTGCTTGGACTGTCAGACACTAACTGACTAGCAAGTTGCAGCACACTCAAGGAATACACAAGCACACTGTAAGCAAACATAACAACTTTGTACCTAGTATCCACACAAGTTGAATGGCACAAACAAGTGTTGGTGTGGAAACTTTTCAAAGTATGATATCTTGTAAGTTACTCATACTACAGTCCTGTGACAAACACAGTTGACAATCTAATCTACTCTACTTTTAGTTTGTTAATGTCAACAATTATTGTTCCATTTAAAAGTGTATGTTTGCACAAAAAATTGTAAGTATTATTGCACTCTCTTTATTGGCTAACAATATGAGCCCCTGACTACCAATCCAGTCTGTAAAATCCATACATCAATAACACTTTCCATTTCTGCAATATTTGCGGCGCAAGTTTCACTCTGTGTAATTGCAGTTAAAACAGCTACAAGTACAACAGACTACTGCAACTAGGAAAAAGCCTAGGATATTGAAGAAAATACATTTAGTGTCTTCTATTGAAACATCAGAAGCTACATTAATAAAAAGCATGAACTTCTTATATACATTCAGGAAAATGAAAGGATAGGTGGACTTTAAGCATATAGGAACATCATATGGAAATCACTGAGAGTGGACAGATTCATCTTGATGGCTGCAAGCTAATATCACACTACTCTAGAACTGATAGGAAGAAAGGGGCTTGGGTATATATACAGTGGCCCTTCAAACGAACGAATATTGTGATTAACAGCTTTTTAAATGCTGCGCAACAATAGTGGTTCAGAATACAGATAAAGCTTGTGGTATTTACAGTTGTAGGACACCAGTAGGAAGTATCTTAAGCTTGTTAAAGCAGCTAGAAATAGTTTTAATGAGGTTATGCAGACTTGACTATGGAAAAGTTCTGGCCACTAATCAGCACAGATTTAGAGAGCATCAGACTTGGGAAACTCAGCTTGCTGTTGTCTCTCGAGATGTCCTGCGAATCACGAATGAACGGCAATAGGCGTATTCCATCGCTTAGATTTCCACAAAGTGTTTGACACTGTGCCCACTGCAAACTTTGAATGAAGGGTGAGTGGCTCGAAGACTTAGATCCCAGTACTTTTTCGTCAATAGTGAGTGTTCATCAGAGACATGGGTGTCATCAAGAGAGTCCCAGGGAAGTGTGATAGGATTGTTCTTGTTCTCTGTACATAAATGATATGACGAACAGGGTAAGCAGCAATCGGCAGCTATTGGCTGACGATGCTGTGGTGTATGTGAAGATGTCATTGTTTTGTGACTCTAGGAGCTTACAAGATGACTTAAGACAGAATATCTGGTTGGTGTGACAAATGGCAGCTTTCTCTAAATATAGGAAAATGTGAATTAATACAAATGAGTAGAAAAAGCTATGCTGTAACATTCAAATACAGCATTAGCAGTGTGCTGCTTGACACAGTCATATCAATTAAATATTGTAACACTGCAAAGCAGTATGAAATGGAATGAGCACACCATGTTGGTAGTAGGAAAGGCAAATGCTCAGCTTCATTTTATTGGGAGTATTTTGGGGAAAATGTAGCTAATTTATAAAGGAGACAGTGTAGAAAATTCTAGTGTGTCCCATTCTTGGGAACTACTGGAGTGTTCGAGATACGCACCAGGCTGTATTACAGGAAGGCATGAAAGCCATTCAGGGACATGCTGCTAGATTTGCTACCAATATGTTTGATCAACACACAAGTATTGCGCTGATGCTTTATAAACTCAAATGAAAGCCCCATGCAGATTCGGGGGTAAGAATAGGCCTGTGGTATTCCTGCCTGTCGTAAGAGGCGACTAAAAGGAGTCTTAAACGTTTTGGCCCTTACGTGATGGTCCCCTCTTGGATTTGACCACCATATTTCAAAATTATTCTGAAGAGCGAGCCAATTGGGAAAGGGCGCCTTACTTGGTGCATTGTGTCCATCGTGCATTGAGACCTTTAGCCAGCTTATTCATCGTTGCATTGCAGTCCCGCTCGCTCTCCATCTCTTGGGCGAGGATGCATTCCCGGGTGCAATTTCCGCCATGCACTCTGCTGTGTCGCTTTCTGCTCTGATGACGACCATGGACCACTTGCCACCTAATATCCTGCACGGTAGCCAGTCCGTGGTGGTGGGGCCGCCATGTACCCTGTTGGTTGTAGCCCCCTGACAACACAGGGATCGCTCTACTGATTCCTGCACCGTTAACTCCCCATGTATGCCAAGGAGTAGATGCCTATCTCCCTGGGGCATCGGGACTCCCAGCCATGGCCATCCGGCCAGGTGGCCCTTGCTGTGGCTGGGTGGCGCCCGTGGGGAGGGCCCTTTGTCGGAGTAGGTGGCATCAGGGTGGATGACACACAATGAAGCATGGCACATCTTCTCTTGCTGGTGGCCAACCAGCAGCAGTCTCTAAGTGTTTGAGGGCTCACTTCAGTGCAAACATGTATGACCCCAAATCGTTTCCCTCCCTGGCCACACCGTGGGAGGAACGAAAGGCTACGAATGACAGCGAGACGTATTTGCCCCGGTATCTAGTCTGTACAAGAACTGATGGGGAATCCTTTGTGTCTATGAAACCTCAGTTCTTCGTAGAGCATTTAGAGGACAAGTTTGGGGAAGTGGAGGGCTTGTCAAAAATGCGGTCTGGGTCAGTCTTGATAAAAACAGCATCCTCTGCCCAGTCATGAGCATTACTTGCTTGTAAGAAGCTAGGTGATGTTTCTGTTACTGTCACGCCCCATAAAAGCTTAAATATAGTCCAGGGCATTATCTTCCACAGGGACCTTCTTTTACAGTCCAACGACAAGCTGCGCACTAACTTAGAGCGACGAGATGTCCATTTTGTCCGGCGCGTCCACTGGGTTCCGAGGGATAATCAGGTTGCCACTGGTGCCTTCATCTTGGCCTTCGAGGGTGACACATTACCCGAGAAGGTGAAGGTGATAGTCTACTGCTGTGATGTCAAGCAATATATCCCTCCCCTGATGCGGTGCTTAAAGTGTTAGAAGTTTGGCCATATGTCTTCCTACTGTGCTTCCAGCCTCATATGTTGCGATTGTGGTCGACCATCCCATCCCGATACTCCATGTACCCCGCCTCCCATCTGTATCAACTCTGGAGAGCACCATCCCCCTTGCTCGCCAGACTGTAAGATTCTACAGAAGAAACGGAAAATAATGGAATACAAGACCCTGACCGACTGACCTACACTAAGGCTAAATGGAAATTTGAACAACTTCATCCCGTGCACATGACATAATCTTTTGCCACCACTGTCACTCCTGTTACATCTCCATCCGTTGCACCACATACAGTCAGCTATCAGAGCCGAAGGACCACAGCTGCCCCCTTGATGGTGGGGGGCACTTCCCTCCCTGTTGCTCCCGCACCCCCTACCTCAGTAGCAGCATCCCTCCCCCCCAACCATGGGGAACACCAGTCCCCACTTCTAAGCCGGAGAAGCGTAAGTCTTCTTCGGCTTCTCTTGCTAGGAAGGGATCCCTTGGGTCACTCCCTTCCCAGATTCCTACTAGTGACAAACCAGACACCCGCTAGGTTCTGAAGAAGCACCAGGTAGATGGTTGTAGGGCTTCGCGGTCCTCTTTAGTCCCAGAGACTGAATCAGAGACGACCTCCCAGCAAGGGCAATCAAAGGAACAGCATGAGAAATCGAAATCGAAATCGAAGACCCCTAAGACCAATGAAATTGCGGTGGCACCCACTCCACCGCTACCTACAAGCTCTGTGTCTGAGGATGCAGTGGAGATTCTGGCATCCACTGAGGATCTAGATCTCACCGGTCCCTCAGACATTGTGGATTTGCTCCCGTCAGTACTCAGTCGGTGGCAGCAAGTGACCCAGCGGCGTAATCTGCCTCCTTGGTCCCTTCACTCTTTTCTCAGCCATGGACAATGTCATTCTCCAGTGGAACTGCAGCGGTTTCTTCCACCATCTTGCTGAGCTCCAACAACTTCTCAGGCTTCACCCTTTCCTCTGCACTGCTTTTCAGGAAACTCGGTTTCCGTCAATGTGAAACCCCGCCCTCCGTGTCTATTGAGGTTATTATAAGAACCGGGCAGCTTATGAGAGGGTATCTGGTGGCGTCTGCATCTATGCCCTTCACTCTCTTTACAGCGAGTCTGGCCCTCTACAAACACCTTTAGAGGCTGTTACTGTTCGGGTGTGGATGCCTCAGGCTGTTACTGTCTGCAGTCTCTATCTTCCACTGGATGGTGATGTCCAGCAGCATGTCCTCCTGGCTGTGCTGATAGCCAAATTGCCGCCACCTTTTCTGTTACTGGGCGACTTCAATGCCCATAACCCTCTATGGGGTGGATCAGTGGCAACAGGCCGAGGCAGCATCATTGAGCAAGTGTTGGCACACCTTGACCTTTCTCTTTTAAATACTGGTGCCTTCACACCGCCACATTTCAGTGTGGCGCATGGCAAGTACTTAGCAATCGACCTTTCGATCTGCAGCCCTAGCCTATTACCATCTGTCCAATGGAGTGTACATGACGACTTGTGTGGTAGTGACCACTTCCCAATTTTTATGTCACTGCCACAGCGTCACTCTTTTGGGCGCCCCTGCAGATGGGCTATGAATAAGGCTGACTGGCACTTGTTCACCTCCATTGCCACTATTGAGCCTCTTTCCAATGATGCCATTGATGCGGTGGTTGACTCGGTCACCACTGGCATTGTTTCTGCCGCAGAATCTGCCATTCCCTGTTCTTCTGGGTCCCCTCAGCGGAGGACTGTGCCTTGGTGGTCGCCCGAGATCGCTGAGGTGATTAAAGATCGCAGGCAGGCACTCCAGCGTCACAAGCAGCATCCCTTATTGGCACACCTCATCGCCTTTAAATGGCTCTGTGCGTGAGCCCGCCAACTCATTCGCCAACGCAAGTGGGAGTGCTGGGAAAGTTATGTCTCCACCATTGGCCTCCGTACCTCTCCATCGCAGGTTTGGGCCAAGATTAGGCGACTCTGTGGCTATCAGACCTCCGTCAGCGTACCTGCTCTTTCACTGAATAGAGTAGTCTGTACTGACTCCGACACAATTGCAAACCGCTTAGCGGAGCATTTTGCTCAGAGTTCCGCTTCTGCGAATTGGAACATCGGAGCCTTTCATTTCACACAAGCCACCCTGAATCGTACAATGCTCTGTTCAGTGCGTGGGAATTTCAAAGTGCCCTAGCCGCTTGCCCTGATACGGCTCCCGGGCCAGATCACATCCACTGTCAGGTGCTCAAACACCTCTCTGTGGACTGCCAGTGACACCTCTTAGACCTTTTCAACCATATCTGGGTTGAGAGAGTGAGTTCCCTTCGCAATGGCGGGAAAGCATCGTAATCCCCGTGTTGAAACCTGGCGAGAACCCACTGGAGGTGGACAGCTACCGCCTGATTAGCCTCACCAGTGTTCTTTGCAAGTTGCTCAATCGCATTTTGAGCCAGAGGTTGAGCTGTCTACTTGAGTCTCGGGGCCTTCTGGCTCTGTCTCAGGGTGGCTTCCGTAAGGGCCGCTCTGCTCCCAATAATCTAGTGTGCCTGGAGTCTGCCATCCGTATGGCCTTAGCCTGCCGACAGCATCTGGTCGCCATCTTTTTTGACATGCAGAACGCATACGATACGATATGACATGGCAACATCACATCCTCTCTACGCTTCATGGTTGGGGTCTTCAGGGTCTGCTCCTGATTTTTATACAGAGTTTTCTGTGTCTTTGTTCCTTCCGTGTGCAAGTTGCGGCCTCCCATAGTTCCTCCTGAGTTCATGAGACTGGGGTACCACAAGGATCTGTCGTAAGTGCCTGCCTCTTTTTAATTGCAATTAATGGGCTTGCTGCGGCGGTGGGAACATCTGTCTCAGCTTCCTTATATGCTGACTATTTGTGCCTATACTTCAGCTCCACTGGCATTGCAGCTGCTGAACGGCAGCTGCAGGGCGCTATCCACAAGGCGCAGTCTTGGGCTGTAGCACATGGCTTCCAGTTTTTGGCTTCCAAGTTCTGCGTTATGCATTTCTGCTGGCGACACACTGTTCACCCTGAGCGACAGCTTTATCTTAACGGCGAACCTCTTGCTGTGGTGGGGACCCATCGGTTTTTGGGATTGCTTTTTGATACCTGGTTGACTTGGCTCCCTCATATTTGGCAGCTTAAACAGACATGCTGGCAGCATCTTATCGCTCTTCATTGCTTGAGTCACAGCAACTGGGCTGCCGATTAGTCTACCCTTCTATGGCTGTACCAGGCGTTAATTCAGTCCCGTCTAGATTATGGTAGCCTGGTTTACGGTTCGGCATCACCTTCTGCATTGCAGTTGTTTGACCCCATCCTTCACAGTGGGATCCGACTCGTCACTGGAGCTTTCCGGACAAGCATTGTCAACAGCATACTTGTGGAGGTGGGTGTCCCTCCATTGTGGTTCCGGCGCCAACAATTACTGGCCACTTATGCTACACACGTTTGTAGCTTGCCCGAGCATCCCAATTATTGTCTCTTGTTCCCTCAGTCGGTCGTCCATCTTCCGGAATGGCGGCCCTGGTCAGGGGGTATGATCGTGGTTCGCGTCAGAGCTCTTCTCTCTGGGCTTAAGGTTTTCCCTCTTCCACCACCTCTTTTTCCGGGCCCCTCTGCGTGTACCCCTGTGGTGTGTGCCCCGCTCATGCCTTCGGCTCAATTTGGCACAGGGCCTGAAGGACTCAGTCCCTCCCGAGGCCCTCCACCGCCACTTTCTTTCAATCCTTGCCACGTTTCAAGGCTCTGACATTGTCTGTACTGACAGTTCGATGGTTGCTGGTCATTTAGGTTATGCTCTTAACTCTAGGGGATCATTATGAACAACACTCATTGCCGGCTGGCTGCAGTGTTTTCACTGCCGAGTTGGTCGCCATCTCTCGCGCCCTAGGGTATATCCCCTCGTGCTCGGGTGAGTCCTTCTTTAACTGTAGCGACTCCCGGAGCGGTTTATGAGCTATTGACCAGTGTTTCCCTCGCTCTCGTCTGGTGATGGCTATCCAGGAGTCCGTCCATACTCTTGCCCGTTGCGGCCGCTCTGTGATCTTTATGTGGAGCCCGGTCATGTCGGCATCCTGGGAAATGAATGTGTTGACACGCTGGCCAAACAGGCTGTCGGTGCACCAGCCTTGGAGATTGGCCTTTCAGAGAGTGACCTCAGGTCAGTTTTGCGGCAGAAGGTACTTCACACCTGGGGTGAAGAATGTCGCACCCTTCCTTCATCCAACAGACTTTGGGCCATCAAGGAGGCTACTAGTGCATGGCGCTCCTCCTTCCGGGTCTCTCACAAGGACTCTGTTGTCCTCTGCCAGCTGGGCATTGGCCTATTTATTGTGCCACGAGAACCCACCTTTATGTCGCTGCGGGTCAGCTTTGACGGTGGTACACATCTTGTTGGACTGCCTGCTTTTAACTTGGACGTTCGTGCTGCCTGATACGCTTCCTGCACTTTTATTCAGACGACGACGTGATGGCAGATTTAGTTTTGAGTTTTATTCATGCAGGGGGTTTTTATCGCTTGATCTAAGTGTTTGTCCTTTATGTGTTGAGTCTGGCCTTTGGCCTTTGATTTTAGACTGGGGTTTTTTGTGCGGTTCTTAGTGGTTGGCTTTTCCTTTTTTTGTTTCTATGGTCGGCCAACCATTGTCACACTCGGTGTGATTTTAATTCTTCTTTTCTGGTCTCTGTCTGTGTTTTTCTTGCCCTGTGTCATCTCTTGTCATCTCCATTATTTGTTCTTATTCTTTGCGGGTGTTTCAAGTTTGTGGAAAAAGGGACCGATGGCCCTATTAGTCTGGTCCCTTCAATCCCACAAACCAACCAATCAGTGAACAACACTGCCATTTGCAGCCATTTTAGACTGTTTGTGAATAACACATCTAACCACAAATACTAAATTAAAAAGGCTGCTGACTGAAACATTAATGTAACTGGAAACATCAGCCATATGAAGGTAACCATGATAGCCCAAACCAGTTATGGTATTGAATCCCTGGTATGAGAATCCCTGGAGGGAAGACACTGTTGTTTTTGCAAAACACTATTGAGGAAATTTAAAGAACCGGCATTTGAAGCTGGCAGCAGAACGATTTTACCGCTGCCAATGTACATTTTGCATAAGGTCCGTGAAGACAGGATAAAAGAAATTAGGGCTCGTATGGGGGCATATAGACAGTTGTTTTTCCCTTGCTCCATTTGCAAGTGGAGCACATAAGGAAATGACTAAAAGTGGCAGAAGTTACCCTCTTCCATGGACTCTACAATGGCTTGTGAGGTATGTATGTAGATGTAGAATTGTTGTCTGTGGAGACTTAAATGATGAACTTCTGCCAGTGTGACAGCTATTAACAGTTGTTTTTGCAGTGATTTAGCATTAAAACCAATAGTCAATTTTTACCTGACCATTACGATCAAATGTAAACAATAAAATATACCGAGCAGTTTCACTACAGATCATAGAAGAAAAATATTTTCTCCTCATCCTCTCTAGTAAGTATCCCTGGACTTGGGATCCTGGGTTCCTTTACCTATATCCTTAACACATTGACTGCTGCAGATATGCTCGGTACCACTTTGGCCCTTGCATCATTGTTAGTAATAAGACTACATAGTTGCTTAGTGCTTTATGCTCAGGCTACTTCACCTTGTGTTGAATATTTTCTGGAGCACACAGCTGCGATTTTGTCTTGTCACCCAGAGTTGGATGAACACTACAACGTTATAAATACAGCAGCTGAACAAATCTTGTGGAGTCTTAAAGTTCCTGGCTTTCTTTGCAGATGAATTACTACATAAACTCACAGAGTCATTAAAATTCAACATAGAAATATGTCCAATAGTTTTTGACTCACTTATAGTGCCCAACTGTGATAACAGCTCACGTCTTTAGATGCACTTGAGTAATTTCGTGTTCTTCCTCAGTTACTTGTTCCTAGTAATTTCTCTTATCTTTGCACCCCACATTGTACTAACTGAATGAAGAATTAAACGAGCCTCAGCTTACTGTAGGGTGTTTTTGTAAGCCAAAATATTGTACTCTGTTGGTCACAACTAGTTTTAAAAGTGATTTATATTCAATACCATAACTGGTTTGGGCTATCATGGTCACCTTCATATGGCTGATGTTTCCAGTTACATTAATGTTTTAGTCAGCAGCATTTTTAATCTTGTATTTGTGGTTAGATGTGTTATTCACAAACAGTCTAAAATGGCTTCAAATTTCATGACTTCCAGTATCTATAAAACTAATCCCAATATGTTGCTTATAGTGAAAGGAGTACACTGACAGTCTTATCACTTCAGTTATGTTGGCCTTTACTGTTAACCATATAAGAACTTTTTCACTGCACTTTGCTGAACCTGTTTCATGAGACTGGCTAGCAATTTCATGTGTGATTTTTTGTTCTTTAGGCTACAGCAATCTGAGTATATAATCATAGGTGGACATAGTGTTTACCTATAATAACTTTACTGTGTAAATGGTGTTAGGAAGGCCCAGGTGGCACTGCCATGTGTAGTAGCTAATCAAAGAATTGCTTTAATTTTGAGTTACTTCTTGCTAAGCGAAGTAACTACAACTGAGCTTTCCGTGGTACAGTGATGCTTAATCTTTTTTCCCCTTTCATCCAAAACTTACAAAATAAAAGTCTTACAGTCCAAAATATCCAATCATTCCTGTTCATTGTGCTAGAATACTAGCTCTTCTAAATAAAACTTTTAAGGCGAGGCACCTATATGTCGGAAATCTTTTTTGGAAGTTAACTATTAAGTTTTGAGCACATAAACTGAATAAAAGTTCCCTAGGCAGCTGTGAGTATAAAGTGTGAACACGGAACTGGCTGGCTGTGTACTGGGTGGCCAACTATATACCAACTGCATGGAGCACAGTTAGCCGCTGCACTCACTTGGCGAGATGCCATCTGAGCACAACAATGTGCATTCACAGTGCCTCTCCAAATGACTATTTAAGTCCTTCTCCTGTGGCAGTCATTCGACCTCTGCAGCACCCTATATCAGACCCATGACCCATCCCAGATTGCTACTCACGTCAGACACAGTTGCAGTCCACAGTCAGGCCACAGTGGTCAGAGAGAGTGGCCATGTGTGTGTGAGTTGAAATTGTGTGGATATGCGTGTATTTTCTATTTCTGAAGGAGGACTTTTTTGTTCGAAAGCTTAATGTTTAGCAATCTTTATATTATGCCTATCTTTGAGTCAATGTGTCTTGCATGTGGAGAGAGGAAATATATCCTTTTCATAATGTTGTTGTTACATCATTTTGGACTTTCCACTGTTTAATTTTTATAATTTTGAATAATATGTTGCCTTCAGTATTGGAATGTTGTCAAAAGTAACAGAAGATAATCATCTGGCCATAATTTTGTTGAAAACTGTAGTGTTAAAAGAGTAAATCTCTTCAGTATTTATCAGCTTTTTCACATGAGCTATAAGCAGACAAATAGCAGTGAAAGAACACACTTCCAACAGTCTCTTTTGTTTCCACTGTGACAATCTGGAATGAGTGATTCTGGTTTATTTGTCATGGTAGTAAAGAAAGGTAAAGCTGTTATCAGTCCAATGGTTGCTTTGAACACCCCAGTGCTTTTCTAGGCGTGGTCCTATTGAAGGTTGTGTGTCCTTGCCTTCCTCTAAACTTTGATCTGGCTTATCCACCTAGTTCAACGGGGCCTACAGTTCAGCAAGGACTTGCAACCATGGTGCAACTGAACATTTTTCACACTAACAAACATTGACACAAGTGAAAGAAGTAATAAATGATGGATAAAAATCCTAGGACTTACTGGGCATTGAACCCAAGAGCTTTAGATCCGTAATATGGCACATTTATGATGAACCAATGACCTACTCTTCTTGTACTAAAAATTTGTCAGAGCTTCTTTTAAAAATCTCAGGAAAATTTCAGAAGCTGAATCATCAAATGCGTACACAAATGGACAAAAATCACTTTTTTCAATTGAGATGTGTCACTAAAGCAGGCTGTGTTCTCAGACATTTCGTCCTTACTTTCAGATGCTTCAGCGTCTGAAGAATTTTCATCTCATGCAGAAACGGATGAATGTGTTATCCCAGCTTGTGTACATGGCTCAGGACTTTTACCTAGTTTCTGTTGAAGAGCCGTCAGTTCCATCTAGTTAGAATCTCAAACATTTCTTCCTCTGAACAACTATGACAGCATGATCTTTTCTTATAAGGGGACCTTCCGGTCTCAGAAATTCAGTTTAGGGTGAGTCTTATAAAAGGGTTCTGAAGTTTTGAATGTAGCTCATACACACTTTATGTATGGGGTGATAATATAAGTGAAGTAGCTCAGTCAGTAGTGTGCGAGGCTGTTGTGCAACCGATCTGGGTTTGGTCATACCTACCTCCCAGTATGTTTTCATTTTGTTTTTTAGTTGTTTTAAAAATTATAACAATTGTTAAATAAAGTTAATGACCTAAAGTATTATCAATTAAATCAAAAATAATTTTCTTTTATGTATGAAGTGGTTGTCACACCTACTTAAAATGTGAATTACATTCATCAATACTATTTTATTTGTAAAAGGTTGAATAATTTCAGATGCAGTTTTAATGAAGGTAAATTAATTATCACTATCACAAAATTCTGGGTGGAGTTTCATTATATAAATTTTTTTTTTTACAGTATCATGTTCACTTGAAAATTTGTATTTTATGTGCAAGCAGCAGAATGATAAATGCCATAAAAACATTGAAAACTAAAAATATTTTGACATTTTGCACAGTTTATGAAGGATGATTGTTTTACAGGAGAAACCTTTTTTTTTTATAAAAGATATGTTGAAAAAGATACTTTGTTGACATTCCTGAAAACTTCTCTTTCATCAGAAAGTTTGGAAATATACCAGGCATATTGGGTCCTTCCCTTAAAAATTGGTGATGCCAATCTTCATGAGAATTTATTTCTCTGTTATTTTCAATAAGATAAGCACAGTTTTGTATACGCTTTATCAGATTTTTTTTTTACTTGTCTATGAAAATGGATGTCTCATGGTTGAACAAGTGGAGTACATTTCAGAGGACTCACTTTAATTTTACACTTTGATGATTTCTTGTCATCCTGAAAGATTTTGTCGTATAATTCAGGCTTTGCTTGTCCACCCCAAGAGTCAATAAGTGTTCCTGACCCATGTAAAGACTTCAAACATCAGTTGAGAAAGTCAGTATACAGTTCTGTCATTAGCTTCCCAGATTTGAAAGACGATATTACAATGTTTTTATAACTTTGCTCATATTCTTTTATTGTTTTTTGAACTCGGGGGACCAAAATTACCAGTTGCCTCTTGCAAACAAAAGCACGCATGAGTTAGGATGTTTTCGGATAGTGAGAACACATTGAGTGGTATATGTCAGCATCACTTTATTCATGTTGTGTCATTTGACGACCCTTCCACAGCTTATCATCACCCAATTTTGTATTAAAATTTGTAATGACAGTAATTAAAGCCTCCATGAAAAATGCATTTGAAATTATTCAACTTTATGAAAAGAAAATATTGATGAGAGTAATTCACATTTTAAGTAGGCTGTGTCAGCCATTTCATAAACAGAATAAAATTATTTATGATTTAATTTAAAACACTTCAAGTCATTGACTTTATTTAAAAGTTGTTATAATTTTTAAAACAATTAAGAAAACAAAATAAAATAGAGCCTGCGGGTAGGATCGAACCCTGATAGGCTGTATGACATTCTAGCATGCTACTCACTGAGCTATTTCACCTGTATGCTGAAAAGCTGCTTCTGCTGAATAGTATGCTTTAAGACTTCTATGAGTGGACACCCTTGAGGTATACTACCAACCTGCAACATCTCATCCCAAACAGAATTTCCAAGACCTGAAGTCCCCTTGTCAGTAAAAACAAATCATAGTCAATAGACAGTAACAGACAACAACTAAAGATCACAGCAGCAAATTCCACAGGAACTCCAACCAGCAGTCCAAATGTCAAATAGTTTTCAGACACTCAGCACAAGACATTTTAACAATCTGGAGCACACAGGGTTCAGCAAGGCAGGGCACACAAACGTGTCTATAACACTTGGTGGAAGGAGCAGTGATACACTTAAACACATCTAGAACAACTGTGTGATGTATTAACATGTCTAGAGCAATCAAAGAGGGTTAAGCCTTACCATCTGTTTTCCTCCAATGTGTTACTCTCTTTCGCCAGGTGGAGATCTTCGTGTTTCAAAAGCTAGCAATTTTATGTCCATTTCTCTCCGTTTGTATCATAAATTTTAGCATTAATAATGTTCCTGTTCTGGAACTTGCTACAATCTGTCTATATTAAATTCACTCATGGTATTAATTACAGCACATTGTGTGTGTGAGTATATTCTAACAAATGTTTGTATCATTAGTGTTGCACTTAAGATACTTAGTGTACCATTCACATTACACCTAATGCTGTTTTATTTTTATTTTCAGGTTTCTTTAAGGACACGGCAGATTCAATTTTGAACTATGCTAAAAATGTCGATGTTTTATTTGCAAACAAAACTTGTGAAACATATTTGGCAAAGGCACGAGAAATAATGAAACAGGATTTGCATGAAATGATTGAAGTTGGACCTAGGGCAAGTATTAGTATCTTAATTAAATTTGAATGTTTTCATGACCAGTGCCAGTTACCACAAAACTTTTTGATTACTTGTGTAATATCTGTGCTTGTTTTGTAGAATTGTACCAATGTTTCAACCATGACTCTAGATCCTTTTGTAGTGCAGGGAAGGGGGGTTAACGCCTTCTTCACATGCAGCTTCTCAGTTGCACGTGCCACCATGGTTGGTAAACACTTCTGGGGAGTCTGCTAGTAATTGCAGAGTATAGGTTTCATGAACCTGGGGTTCTCAAGATGGAGTTTGGTCAGTAATGGCAGTCATCCATAACTGTAATCTCTGCACAGGCATCAGTGATTACTGCTAGGTGTGACATAGTGGAGAGCTGGAATATAATTTTTGAAGTAATCAGACATTTGATGGGTCTGATGTTTCTGGTATACGTAAGTGATCATCCACTTGCATTTTCAGGAGATGCAAATTTTGGAATTCTTGCAGATGATTAAATATAGGATTAAAAATTACTGTCAGTCCTCTTACTGGAAAGGCAGTTAATGAAATATTTGAAAAGATCAAAAGATGGTTAAAGGAAACTGTATAATTTTAATAAGAGTCATTGCATTCAATTCAGTACATACTCAGCAAACTACAAAAATACTCCACTCAAACAGTGAAATACAGGGAGCAGAAAGTGTTTAATTTTGGTGGAACCCATACCTTAGATTTAATTAAACACATTAGTTCAGCAATATTTGTAGTTTGTATAATTACTGCTTTAGCTGATTTAAGTATGAGGAAACTAGTTTGTTTGGCATATTTCCATTCACTAAGAGCTACAGAATTTTGTTGGAGTGAAGTGTGGAAATTCATCTTATATGGATAGTATTTTCAGAACACAAGAGCGTTTAATAACAGTTAAACGTGGTGATAACTCTAGAACATCCTGCTGAGACCTCTAAAAAGCTTGGTATTATGACAGGTGCTTTTTCTTCTTCATCATCATCATTGTCCACATCATTCTGTCATATTCAAAGTGTCTGCAAAGGAGGCTTCTCCACCAATTACAGTTGTTAAACTTCACTCCCTCTTGATGCTGTCCCAGCTATGTTCTTGCAACATTGCTCAACATCAGATATTACTACAGCCTTGTATCTGAGACTTTCTGTTGGTTCTTTACCCCTCAGTTTTAAATCGTACATTACTCGTGGTAGCTTGTTAGGATCCATATGTGCCATCCGTCCATACCATCTTTCTCGTGGCTGAAACTAAGACCATATACTTCTTTTCAGGTGTTTATTTAATCTTGAGAGTCTTCTTTAGAGTAGCCACCGTAGACATAAGTCATCTGTAAACAACATGGCATTCATTTTTTCACCTCCAGTTGTTTCGTGTACTTTTCCCTGGGTCTCTTTCATTGCAGCAATTAAAAGAAGGGGAGACAGAACTCCATGTTGTCGTAGTTCAGATTTCATGACAAAGGTTTCAGTCATGCCTGCAGGTGTTTTGACTTTACTGTGGCTGTCATCATTCAAATTCTTGATCCTGTGTACTATGTCATCCTGTACTGTAATTTACTTCAGTATTTCCCACACCTTTCCTGTGTCCACAGTGTCAAATGCTTTCTTTATATTAAAAAAGGCTAATAAAAGGTCTTGGTTGTGTTTATAGTATTTTTCCATTAATTGCTGGAGAGCAAAAGTTAATTCCAATGTCAATCTTCCCTTCCTAAATCCATACTGTTCTTCAATCAAGGGTCTGATATTACTCTCCAGAATTCTTTTATAAGTTACGCCCACGTGAGATGTGAAAGTGATACATCTATAATTACAGCATTGCTATCACCTTTCTTGAAAACTGGGATTATGAAATGCGTGTTTCCAATCAGCAAGTACCTTCCCCTTTTTCCATATCTTATAGAAAAGTCTGTAGATCCATTGTGTTCCTACAACTCATGTGGCTTTCTTCAGTTATTTCATCAACCTAGCTGATTTTCCAATTTTGATTTATTTCTAAGCATATTCTACATCATTCATTCCAAATTAGGTCTGTCCCACTGCCCGAGTCAAATGGCTGTGATACAGCACTGTCTTCTTGTGTATGCTGCATATAATTTACATTTAACAGCTCATCAAAGTAAGACTTCAAATAATCATCTTGTGGTGTTGCAGTTCTTCTTGTTATATCCGTGCTTGCTATGAAATGGGAAGAGGAATTCTGCCTTTTGCAAAACACCTTTTTTCTGTTTTGCTTCACCCAGACATGTTTCAGCACATTTTGTGCTATCTTCAGTGGGTTCTTTTTTTGTTTTTTAACTGTGTGATTGTTGTTACAAATTAGCATTTAGTGAAACATTTGGTACATAATATCACATCTCATAAAAGGTATAAAATACTCTCCACAAAATAGAAAGTCTATACACTACGGTTTAACAGTTGTTCAGCTATATTGTTATATTTTCCACAAATATCATACTCTATTTAGTTTATTTCATGTAGATATCACTTTTTTCTGTGATTCTCTTAAGTTGGTCTCTATATTATGGTCATATTCATTTACAATTGTGAATGAATAATTGTTGCAAAATATACATCATTTGTTCATAGTTCACAGTTGAGATATTTATTAACGACCTGATGCCCTGTGTGTTGTTTATAACTTTATGTCCAAGTTCTATTTACAGCTAATTGGCAAAAAGAGTGGATGTATGCATTAGTTTACATACCTTACATGATATTATTGGACGTTTATTTTGGTAAATATTCTGCTATACAAGGTACAACTTCTCATCCACAAAACAGCAAAATGTAATTTTTATTTTTCTGTTTATTATGCATCACGTTTTTTTGCGTGTAACTTACGGTTTTGATATTGTGGTGCTTTCTCATATGTTGCTGGAAAAGTGAATAGGCAGATTTCGTGGCCTATGGTCCCTTGACACCGCACTTCCACCGGTTTTTTTCCCCCAAAACAGAGTCAGAGTTTTCGCCACCATTACATGTTGTTGGGGCTGTGTGGTGTTCATTTGGTTCTTAGCTTGTTTGGCTGGGTGAGGCAGGCGAGTTTGAAGTGTATTTGGCATCTGTGGTGTTTGGTTGTGTGTGTGTGTGTGTGTGTGTGTGTGTGTGTGTGGGGGGGGGGGGGGGGGGTGGGTTCTCTTTTTTTTCCCAGGAGTGAGGTGTAGGGAGGGAGGGGTAGGTAGGTAGGTAGGTAGGTAGGTTGGTTTTTTTGTTTGGGTATTATTTGTATAGTAGCTCTACTGTAGCGAAGAGGGTTTTATTGCATAGTGATGTGTATTCATTGAGTACTTTCTTTCTTTGGGCTATTGATTTTTGGGTGTGATTGTTTTCTTCCATAGTTAATTTTTGGTATAAGCTGTTACTAGTTTTAAGGATGTGTAAGTCCGTTTCAATGTTTGTTGGGTGGTGATTGTGTGCTATCAGGTGGTCTGCAAATGTTGAGTGTGAGTTATTGCTTTTCAGTGCTCCGAGGTGTTCTGTGTACTTGGTTCTGAAATTCCTGAATGTTTGGCCCACATATACAGACTGATAGCAGTTGCAAGTAAGTTGGTATATACCGGCCTGGCTATATTTTTCAGTGTTGTCCAACGTTTTGATGACTTAAAGTGTGAGTGTGAGTCTGGGTTATACTGATTTATTTTTCCAAACCACATTCCACTTCTTTACGAGATGACTTACTTGGGGTTTGCATCCACTCTTCTCTACTGGATAGCCAGCTGCTGCAAACACCCTTGACTTCTTCTCCGTCGAATAACACTAGGTACAGGAACTTCCAAGCCTCTTTCTACTCGTGAAATAAGTAGCCCATACAAACTTTACTTTTCGTCAATCAACAAGGTATTTGACTTTCAAGCACAATAAAAACTTCTCACTTTCAACATGTACTTCCAGCAAGTCTCTCATACAGTCGTACATTAGAAACAAATTGTTTTACATTCAAAGGATAGTCTGCTTAGACACCAGGCTTTCAGAAAAAGAGTCTGAAAATACGTCTTGCCTTTAACAAGGCTGATTCAAGAGTCTACAAGAGTACTTTTTCAACTGTTCTTGTAATAATTAACAATAGTCAATGATACAATAAGCACAGAGCGGCATGTAAACTCCATGGTTCTTCATTACACTCTCACTAACACATCTATGGAGTGTCCGACAGGTACTTGTCGGTGCCGTTTGACCGCTGCGTCTACTTCCTTCCCGTGACTGATTTTAAACCTGCACACAGAAACACGTGATGCACAGTAGGTAGGATTTTACCATCCCATACTCGTACCTAGAATATTGTGTGTTCGAGACAGTAGAAGGCAGAGTGGTTATAGAATTTACATAGAAATTCTTGAATCTCTACATATCCCCCCCCTCCCCAGATTGAACATGTGATATTAATCATTATTCAAATAATATCACTCATAATAACATTTCCTACGTTAACAGTATACATTTCTTACATATATTTATATACATCTCTCTCCTTTTTATAACAATTCTCTGTCCTCTCTGGAACAATCTTTCACTTACTGTTTCTCTATTCTTTTCTTATTTTACTTTGTTATTAAGACATAAGCATTTACTTGTGGTTTTAGTCAGCTTTACTAATATTTAGGCATTGTGAGGACTCTTTTTCTTTTCTTTTCTTTACTTCCCTTTTCAATCGAAAACTTCAGTTGTATATGACACGTGAGTAATCTATTTTCTATTCTTATCTTTTTGTACTTCCTTTTTCCTAGTATGTACTATTTTCATTTGTTGTAGCTTGGAGGAACTCTGTGCAAAATGAAAGTGTTCTTTTGACACTAACGTACTTCCATGAAACGTAATAATGCTAGTTGTTAATAGAATTTACACTTTCCAAAATAATTCCTATAAAATTTGTGACCTTTATCAAGATACTGTCCCCTTCTCCTAGCATCAGCACCTATTTGTTGCTTGTGGGTTGACCTTATGAGAACACTTCCTCTTTCCATTCTGGTAGGTGCGCCCTTTACAAAACATCTCTATTTTTTTAGGCCACAGATCGTCTTATCTCCATGTAGGTACGTCTGCCCTTTATACTAAGAGAATGCCGCGTACGCCCCCCTTATCCTTTCTGAGTAGGCCTCACTGTTCATTACCCTAATATACATTTCTATGTATACCATAAGTAAGTATCTTCTCGTAAAGCTATAAATTTATTTTAAACTTCGCATTCATTCTTTAATATATCATTCACTCCATAGAGTCCTCTGCTTATCAACTTCCATACTTTCAATAGATACTGTGTCTATATATACTACTTACGTCCCCCTGTCCTTCAGTTTATGAGAGTTTTTATTGCACTGACGTTGTTCATGCCTTTTTCTTATTTAGCCATTACTCATTACTATTTTATAGTTGTTCGTTATGTATTGGCACCTCTCCTTATGTATATTCGATGTAGAACCGTCATAACTCCCCATATATGTGCGCATAGTTCCCTATGTACACGCCTTTTCCTCTATAACACCTGGCGGTTCTCACATCGTGACAGGCTTTGTCTTATATAATTTAATGTTTGCGTGGAAGTGTATATTTGTAAAAACAAAGATGATGAGACTTACCAAACAAAAGCGCTGGCAGGTCGATAGACACACAAACAAACACAAACATACACACAAAATTCTAGCTTTTGCAACTAATGGCTGCTTCGTCAGGAAAGAGGGAAGGAGAGGGAAAGACGAAAGGATGTGGGTTTTAAGGGAGAGGGTAAGGAGTCATTCCAATCCCGGGAGCGGAAAGACTTACCTTAGGGGGAAAAAACGACGGGTATACACTTGCGCGCGCACACACACACATATCCATCCACACATATACAGACACAAGAAGACATATTAAAAGGCAAAGAGTTTGGGCAGAGATGTCAGTCGAGGCGGAAGTGCAGAGGCAAAGATGTTGTTGAATGACAGGTGAGGTATGAGTGGCGGCAACTTGAAATTAGCGGAGATTGAGGCCTGGTGGATAACGGGAAGAGAGGATATATTGAAGGGCAAGTTCCCATCTCCGGAGTTCAGATAGGTTGTTGTTAGTGGGAAGTATCCAGATAACCCAGACGGCGTAACACTGTGCCAATATGTGCTGGCCGTGCACCAAGGCATGTTTAGCCACAGGGTGATCCTCATTATCAACAAACACTGTCTGCCTGTGCCCATTCATGCGAATGGACAGTTTGTTGCTGGTCATTCCCACATAGAATGCGTCACAGTGTAGGCAGGTCAGTTGGTAAATCACGTGGGTGCTTTCACACGTGGCTCTGCCTTTGATTGTGTACACCTTCCGGGTTACAGGACTGGAGTAGGTGGTGGTGGGAGGGTGCATGGGACAGGTTTTACACCGGGGGTGGTTACAAGGGTAGGAGCCAGAGGGTAGGGA
Organism: Schistocerca cancellata; assembly: GCF_023864275.1. Taxonomy (NCBI): domain Eukaryota; kingdom Metazoa; phylum Arthropoda; class Insecta; order Orthoptera; family Acrididae; genus Schistocerca; species Schistocerca cancellata. The sequence goes on from NC_064632.1 coordinate 111,463,286, forward strand.
AGGTGGTTTGGGGATTTCATAGGGATGAACTAAGAGGTTACGAAGGTTAGGTGGACGGCGGAAAGACACTCTTGGTGGAGTGGGGAGGATTTCATGAAGGATGGATCTCATTTCAGGGCAGGATTTGAGGAAGTCGTATCCCTGCTGGAGAGCCACATTCAGAGTCTGATCCAGTCCCGGAAAGTATCCTGTCACATGTGGGGCATTTTTGTGGTTCTTCTGTGGGAGGTTCTGGGTTTGAGGGGGTGAGGAAGTGGCTCTGGTTGTTTGCTTCTGTACCAGGTCGGGAGGGTAGTTGCGTGATGCGAAAGCTGTTATCAGGTTGTTGGTGTAATGGTTCAGGGATTCCGGACTGGAGCAGATTCGTTTGCCACGAAGACCTAGGCTGTAGGGAAGGGACCGTTTGATGTGGAATGGGTGGCAGCTATCATAATGGAGGTACTGTTGCTTGTTGGTGGGTTTGATGTGGATGGACGTGTGAAGCTGGCCATTGGACAGGTGAAGGTCAACATCAAGGAAAGTGGCATGGGATTTGGAGTAGGACCAGGTGAATCTGATGGAACCAAAGGAGTTGAGGTTGGAGAGGAAATTCTGGAGTTCTTCTTCACTGTGAGTCCAGATCATGAAGATGTCATCAATAAATCTGTACCAAACTTTGGGTTGGCAGGCCTGGGTAACCAAGAAGGCTTCCTCTAAGCTATCCATGAATAGGTTGGCGTACGAGGGGGCCATCCTGGTACCCATGGCTGTTCCCTTTAATTGTTGGTATGTCTGGCCTTCAAAAGTGAAGAAGTTGTGGGTCAGAATGAAGCTAGCTAAGGTAATGAGGAAAGAGGTTTTAGGTAGGTTGGCAGGTGGTCGGCGTGAAAGGAAGTGCTCCATCGCAGCGAGGCCCTGGACATGCGGAATATTTGTGTATAAGGAAGTGGCATCAATGGTTACAGTGATGGTTTCCGGGGGTAACAGATTGGGTAAGGATTCCAGGCGTTCGAGAAAGTGGTTGGTGTCTTTGATGAAGGATGGGAGACTGCAAGTAATGGGTTGAAGGTGTTGATCAACCCTTCAATATATCCTCTCTTCCCGTTATCCACCAGGCCTCAATCTCCGCTAATTTCAAGTTGCCGCCACTCATACCTCACCTGTCATTCAACAACATCTTTGCCTCTGCACTTCCGCCTCGACTGACATCTCTGCCCAAACTCTTTGCCTTTTAATATGTCTGCTTGTGTCTGTATATGTGTGGATGGATATGTGTGTGTGTGCGAGTGTATACCTGTCCTTTTTTCCCCCTAAGGTAAGTCTTTCCGCTCCCGGGATTGGAATGACTCCTTACCCTCTCCCGTAAAACCCACATCCTTTTGTCTTTCCCTCTCCTTCCCTCTTTCCTGACGAAGCAGCCATTGGTTGCAAAAGCTAGAATTTTGTGTGTATGTTTGTGTTTGTTTGTTTGTTTGTCTATCGACCTGCCAGCGCTTTTGTTTGGTAAGTCTCATCATCTTTGTTTTTAGATATATTTTTCCTACGTGGAATGTTTCCCTCTATTATATTCATATCATTGAAGTGTATATTTGTATATATATATGTGGATGTGTGTTCGTGTAGTCTGATTATTCAGCCTTCTTAACTAAAGATAAGATGTAAGTTATTAGTAACCACGAAATAAGGAAGGACTTCAGCGATAGAAGTTTATGAATATTGAAATAGGGAAAAGATAGACAGGTCCTCAAGATGAGAAGTAAGAAAGGAAAAAATAGATGTGGTTGCCAGGATCGAAGAAGAGGAAGAAGATAGCCCAAAGACAGGAACCCCCCCCCCCCCCCCCCCCCTCTTCCCCAGGATCCCTACCTCTCAGGTACTTGAGTGAGATGCTGGAGGAGATTTGGTGTTAAATCGTCTCCTACAGAACGGACTTGTCCCACCTTCACCATTTGAGGTCCCCAAAGTAAATCTTAGCAACCCTATGGAAACGGCAAATGAAGAAGAATCAGGCACACTTGTTTGTGAGTGTTGTTCGAAAGGTGTGATGTGTGGTCTGTGTTAGTCATGATTTATCTTTTCTTGTAAATCATGCTTTTAGCTACAATACCCACATCTTTCAAAATTTATACAAACCCTCCCATCCATATCACATCTCATAAAAGGTATAAAGTACTTTACACAAAATAGAAAATCTATACACTATGGTATAACAGTTGTTTGGCTAGTCACATCTTATTATATTTTCCACAAATATAATACTCTATTTAGTTTATTTCGTCTAGATATCACTTATTTTCTGCAATTCACTTAAGGTGGTCTTTATATTATGGTCATATTCATTTACAATTGTGAATGAATGATTGTTGTAAAATATTATACATCATTTGTTCATAGTTCACAGTTGAGACATTTATTAATGACCTGATGCATAGAAGGTATCCAACAGCAAATTCAATCTTCTTAGAACCTTTCCAATTTTTTATTCAGAAATGCGTGGGATGTACATCTCTGTGTGGCTTAAATTTAGGGAATTGTCTAGATAACCCTAAATTAGCTCCCCATTGTAAATCAGTCACAGCTTCACTAGTCAGGTGAAGGTACCCTTTTTTCTACTTTGTCTTGAATAAGCTTAAATTCTCGCCACAGGTCTTCTATACCCTTACTGGTACCATTAAGTTCGGAAGAAGGAATAGGTGATATGTTCCTGGATATTATTGTCTCGGTAACTTTTCGATCTATAATTTCTCCAAATGGTTCCCCCAAACTAATTACATTTATAATATCAGAATTAGCTATTTTCTCTTTGAAATTCCTTTCTACATTGTCTACCTGTGTACTGACACCTGTAATTTGCGATTGAATGATTGGCAATAACTCATTCTGCTTATCTACACTCCCTTGCAAAGTTTACAACCCATGCCTTACATCATTACATTGGATATTGTATACATTTTCAGAAGATCCTAACTCTTCAACAAGTTCTGATTCTACATTGTTACATTTGTTCTCAATGTCCAGTTCTAACTTCTTTGTCAAATCCTGAAAGGTATCATTCTGCTTCTGACTAAGATCGGTAAACATATGATTTATATGAATAATCAAAGAGTTTGTCAACTCATTTCTTAAATCTACTTTTAAATTCTCTACTTTAGTACTTATAGTGTCAAACTCAGTCTTCAAAGCGCCTACGCCTTCATACAGATTACTAAATTCTTTACTTTGAGAGTCGAATTTGGCGTTTAAAGCGTATGTAATTGACTTAGAGTCACACTTTGAGCTTTAATTAAATTTACCAACTCAGGACTGTCAGGTATTTATTTGCTAACTTTCATGGCCATAGCTGGGTATTGAGTTTCCCTAACTAGGTCTATATTTTCCATACTCTTGTATGCTTTAGCCCTTCTAAGCATTTAAAACTAACTTTAAATACTATAATTACACAATAAAAGTTCATCCAACAGTATGTACCACTTCATACTAAAGTGATAAAGTTTTGTTTCACGCTCACCTGGTGTAGAATTCTTGTTGTGTAGGTGAACGGATGTGGAGGCAGGTCAGCAGCTGATGCTGGCAGTGTCAGATGTAGGTTGGTTTCTGCGTCAGTGTCCCCGCAATGTGTGTGTGAGCGGTATACTCCACGCACTTGATCTTTTTGGTTGAAGTGTTCTAGTCATACTTCTTTTTAGTCAAATATGTTGAAATCTTCTTTGCTCTTTTATCGTTGTGAATTTTTCATGTCTTCACCATTTTTCATTCAAATTTTGCTCCATAGGATACTCAAACATATTCCAATGTCTCAGAATAAATCCTTTGTCTTGTTATGTCTGGTTGCTATGGCAACACACAACAGTTTCTTTTCTCGCTCTTGACTGAAAATTCCTGTTTTTACAGTCCTTTCACACAGGTCACCATGTTCTAACAACTTAAAGTGTGAAAGTAGACATACTAACTTTACTTTTTGTCAATCAAAATGTATGAGGGCTATCCACAAAGTACATTACGTTTTGGAATAAAAAATAAATAAAGTATTGGAATTTTTTTTTATTATGTACAGATGAAAGCCACACTTAAATACTACTTTTCTACATAGTTGCCATTTAAATTGAGGCACTTATCGTAGCGATGGACGAGCTTGGAAATTCCTTCATTGTAAAATTCGGCCGCCTGCGCCTTCAACCACGTGGTTACCTCATCTTGAAGCTGTGCGTCGTCATCAACACGCTGCATAGCCAACCACTTCTTCATTGCTGGGAATAAGTGGAAGTCACTCGGTGCCAGGTCGGGACTGTACGGCGGATGAGGAAACAACTCCCACTTAAAAGATTCGAGAACTTCACGAGTGGCATTTGCCGTGTGGGTCCGGGCATTGTCGTGAATCAGCAAGATCTTTGAGCCCAACTTTCCCCTGCGCTTGTTTTGTATTGCTCTTCTGAGGTTGTGCAGAGTTTGGCAATACCTTTGAGAGTTTATTGTAGTGCCTCTTTCGAGGAAATCCACAAAAATCACACCTTTTCTGTCCCAAAAGACAGTTGTCATCACCTTCCTTGCTGACATTGTCTGCATGCATTTCTTGGGTATTTGGGGGGAATTTGTGTGCCCCCACTGCATTGATTGCAATTTTGTCTCGCAGTTCACATGCTTAACTCATGTTTCGTCACCAGTAACGATGTGATCGAGTAATGAGTCGCCATCTTTCTCGTAAGCGTCCAAAAACGTTAACGCTGCAGCCATTCGCTGATTTTTGTGAATCTCTGTCAAGATTTTTGGTATCCATCTTCCACAAAACTTGTGGTAACCAAGCTTTTCGGTAATGATTTCGTGCAACAAACTTCGTGAAATTTGTGGAAAACTCATAAAGAGTTCCGTTATTGTGAAATTAGGGTTTTCACGGACCGCGGCATCGACTTTTTCAACAAGTTCGGCAGTCACTATGCTGGGTCTTCCACTTCGCTCTTCGTTGTGAACGTTAGTTTGGCTGTTTTTAAATTTTATGACCCATTGACGCACTCCACCTTCAGTGATTATGTTGTCCCCATACACTTCACAAAGCTGCTGATAGATTTCTATCAGTGTACAGTTTTTTTGCAGTCAGAAACCTTATTACAGCACGCACTTCACACTTCCGGCATTTTCAATTAACGCTGACATTTCAAACTGTCACAGTAACTCAACGGAGTACAGCACAAACCTCTCACTAGCATGGTAGGATGCCGACTGAGCAGCGGAATGCCATGACACCAAGGTGGCCGCACTAGCCCTGCCCCTAACGGACACAAACAAAAACGTAATGTACTTTGTGGATAGCCCTCGTATTTGACTTTCACGTACAATAAAAAATTCTCACTTTCAACAAAATATGTACGTCCGGCAAGTCTCTCATACAGTCATATGTTAGAAACAAATTGTTTTACATTCAAAAGAAAGTCTGCTTAGACACCATGAATTTCAGAAAGAGAATCTGAAAATACGGCCTTGCCTTTAACAAGGATGATTCAAGAGTCTACAAGAGTACTTTTTCAACTGTTCTTGTTATAATTAACAGTAGTCAATGGCACAATAAGCACAGAGTGGCATGTAAACTCCATGGTTCTTCATTACACACCAAGATAACACATCTATGGATTGTCCGACAGGTACTTGTCGGTGCCGTTCGACCGCTGTGTCTACTTTCTTCCTGTGACTGATTTCAACCCTGCACACTCAAACATGTGACACGCAGTAGGTAGGATTTTACCATCCCACACTTTTACCTAGAATATCATGTATTCGAGATGGTAGAAGGCAGAGTGGTTATAGAATTTACACAGAAATTCTCGAATCCCTAGAGTTGGTGGTATTTCTTCCAAGTCTGCTTTGTATTGTGTTGTTGGCTGTTTATGCTATGTTGAGTCCTTGTTTCTTTAGTATATTACCCACCCCGTGTGTGACTTTGTTGTTGTAAGTCATTATGTGCAATTTGTTGCTTACTGTCTGCAAATTTGTTGTTTGTGTGTGTGTGTGTGTGTGTGTGTGTGTGTGTGTGTGTGTGTGTGTGTGTGTCATGGTTGTGTGTTGTTTGTTTTTGTATTTTGTGGTTTATTTGGTCTACTCTCTTTGTATCATACCCATTCTCCTGTGCAATTAGTTTTAGTTTGTTGAGTTCTTGTGTGTAATCGTGTTTGATCATGGGTATTTTGTTCAGTCTGTGTAGTAAATATCTGAAGCTGGCTTCTTTGTGAGTTATGGGGTGATTGGATTGGTTATGAATTATGGTGCTGGTGACTGTGGGGTTTCTGTAGGTTGTGAATTCATGTTTGTTGTTTCTTTTGTGTATGGTGAGATCTAAGAAATTAAGTTTTTCATCTGTTTGTGTTTCAGTGGTGAACTGTATTTGTGGGTGGATGGATTTTCTTTTGCCATGAAGTTCTTTTAAGTGAGGCTGTGGTTCATCTATTAAGGAGATTGTTATCTACATATCTCTACCAATATATTTTGTACTGTTTTGGTATTACTATTTTGCTAAAGTTTTGTTTTTCTATCTGACTGAGGAAAATGTCAGTTAGGAGGCCACTGATTGGGGATCTCATAGGTAGTCCATCTTGTTGAGAGTAAAATCTGTTGTTGAATGTGAAGTAGTTTTGCTCTGTGATGAGCCTGAGGACGGCTGATATTTTTTGTATGTTTGTTGTGGGTATGTTTCCTCGTAGTTGAATGTTTCTTTCTATGATGTTGATGGTTTCTTCTGTTGAGATGTGTGGAAATGGGAAATTATGTCAAATGAAATCAGTGTTGCTGTGTTTGGTATGTTTTCATATCTTATTTTTTCTATTAAGTCACTTGAGTTCTTTAGACTTCTGTTTCCAGTGTTTGTATACTGTTTGTAGCAAAGTGTGTGTGTGTGTCCTTAAGTAGTATGTTGGTGCTTCGGTAAAGTTTATCAGTGGACGTATGGGTATTCCAGGTTTGTGAAGCTTAGGCAATGATTTTAGGCTGGAGGCCTTGAGATTTTTCTGTATCATTCTTTTAATCTGTGCTTCTGTGAAAATTTTTCTATGTTTTTCAGGGTTTTCTGTAACTTACTTTTGGTATCCGTTTGTTGGATCACTTCTTAATCATGTGATGTTGTTGCTTTGGATGAATTCTAATGTTTTGTCAATGTATTCCTGTTTGTTTATGACTTCTATTGAATTACCCTTGTCGGATTTTGTGATGATTGCATTTTCTCATGTTAATTTGTTCTGAAGTTTTCTGTATGTTTTTTCTTCAGCAGTCCTTGCGTTTTCTTTTATGGTGGTTTTGTTCTCTTTGATTATGTTTCTTATTTCCTCAGCACCTAGTTCTCTTGTTAGATTTGCAGTGAATTCAGGCGTGTTTAGTTTTTCTTGTTGCTTTATGATGTGTTCAGTTTCTGTTATGATGATTTCTACTGTCCTGTGTGACACCATTGTGTTTATGTTATGTTTGGGACCCTTCTCAAGTAGAGGCTGCTTCCTTGTTCAGATAATTTTATGTCTGTTAGATTGACCACGCTTTTGTGAAAGGTGGTCGGATTGGTAGGTGTTTGTGTGGTTTATCATTTTGGTGAGTTCAAGAGAGTTCACTTGAACAGTATATTTTGCAGTTGGTTCTCAATCAAAATATAGTGTTTAAGAAATCCACTTCTTCCATCCCATTCATACCTTGTGATGTTATGGCTTTTTTGTTTTTAGTACCAAGAGTACACCTTTTTTGTTTTTAGTACCAATAGTTGCCTACTACAAAATGGTTCATCATCCAGTCAAAAACACATTTTACATCTACCAAATAATCTTTCATTTGATGATCAATAGTAATAAAAATTCCGTATTTTTGCTTGAGCTTCTCTTGTCCAGAATACAGTAGATGATATCTCTCTCATAAGTCTTTTGATCCTTGTTCCGTCCTCTTTTCTTTTCTTTTCTTTTCTCCCCACAGAGTCCATGTATGTGAATTTTTCTCATTTTCATAAAGTCCTCTAATATGCCATTTAGTGTCAGAATATTAAGTGTGGCAGTTTCGAATAGAGTCACATATCAAGTTTTTTGTGTTCTCCACTTTCATTGTGATGTAAACTGTCATTAATATCATTGGCAGAGGGAGAGCTAGAACTTTTTTGGGAGATAGGTGTTTCCATCCAAGGCCACATGTAGACTTGAAAGCAATTAAATTTGTTTAGAAACTGGATCTCTAGGCCTGTCACTTCCGAATAGTTGTCTGTCAGGGTTCTCACCCTTAGCCTTGGAGTTTCCACTCCATCACAAGGCAGTGGTTCCCTTTTCATTTAATCCTTAGAAGAAAGGTCACCTCCCCTCCTAGCTTTATTGCTGAACTGGAGTATCCTTCTCCGACCTTGGCACCATTAAGGTCTTCACCCGCAACCCTGGGTGTGGATCTGTGCTATACACCAGGAGATTGGGTCCCTGCCTGAACTCAGCCATCCTGTCATTGTGGCATACTGAAATGTAGAATGCCCACCTGCGTGATATTTATGTGCCAGGCAGGAATTACTGAAGTAGAGGAGAAGGGAAAGTGACCCAACCTTCCTTGAGCTGGGCTGGTAGATGTGTATGATGCCACTCCCAAAGGTAGTTCGTGACATATACTGAGGTGACGGTACCATGCTGCACCTCCTTTTGCCTGGCGCAGTAAAGCACCTAGATGTTGTGTGGGCCCAACAAGTCATTGGAAGTCCCCTGCAGAAATATTATGCCAAGCTGCCGTACAGCCGTACATAATTGTGAAAGTGTTCCCAGTGCAGGATTTAGTACATGAAATGACTTCTTAATTTTTTCCCAGGAATGACTGCTTGATTATTTCCCAGAGATGTTGGGTGATCTGTGTGGCCAAATCATTTATATAAATTGTTCAGAATGTTCTTCAAATCAGTTATGAAAAATTGCAGCCCGATGACATGGCACATTGTGTTCCAGGAATATTCCATCATTGTTTGGAAACATGCAGTCCATGAATGGCTGCAAATGGCCTCCAAGTAGCAGAACATAACTGTTTCCAGTCAGTGATCAGCTAAATTTCACCAGAAGACCCAGGCCATTCCAGGTAAACACAGCCCACACTATTACGGAGCCGCCACCTGCTTGACAACTTCTGGCCATGATTTTGTGGGATGTGTGCCACACTCAAACCCTAAAATCAGCTCTTACCAACTGAAATCAGGACTTATCTGACCAGCCAACAGTTTTCTTGTTGTCAAGGGTTCAACAGATGTAGTCACAAGCCCAAGAGAGGTGCTACAGGCGATGTGCTGTTAGCAACGGCACTCGCATTGGTCATCTGCTGCCACGGCCCATTAACACCAAATTTTGCTGCACTGTCCAAATGACGTTTGTTGTACACTCAATATTGATTCTTGCAGTTACTTCATCCAGTGTTGCTTGTCTGTTAGCTCTGATTATGCAAACGTCGCTGGTTTTGGTCATTAATTGGAGGCTGACAGCCCCTGCACTGTCCGTGGTGAGAGGTAATGCCTGAAATTTGGTATTCTCAGTACAACCTTGACATTGTGGATTACAGAATATTGAATGCCCAAACAACTTTGTGTATTGTGTACCTTTGAGGCTGTCTGAATGAATCTGTCATATTCGAATTGTAATACTCCCAAAGGATAGCATGGATCAACACCCAAACCAACAAGGTGGCATAGACACCAATTCATGCTAATATTTCATCTAAAAAGAATATTTTTAACCAATAATATCTACATATTAATAGATACTTCACAAGCCACCATACAGTGTGTGGCAGAGGGTACCCTATGTCACTACGAATCATTTCCTTTCCTGTTCCACTCACAAATCATGAGGGAAAAACGACTACATACCTCCGCATGAGCCCTACTTTCTTGTATCTTATTTTTGTAGTCCTTACAAGCAATGTACATTGACAGCAATAGTATCATTCTGCAGTCAGCTTCAAATGCGAGTTCTATAAATTTTCTCAATAGGGTTTGTCGAAAAGAACATTGCCTTTTCTCCAGGGATTCCCATTTGAGTTCTTGAAGCATCTGCATAACATGTACTTGTTGTTTGAACCTAACAGTAACAAATCTAGCTGCCTGCATCTGAATTAATTTGATGTCTTCCTTTAATCTGGCCTGGTACAGATCCCAAATACTCTAGCAGTACTCAAGAATAGGTTGCACCAGCATCCTACATGTGGTCTTCTTTACAGATGAACCTAACTTTTCTACAGTTGTCCCATAAACCAAAGTAGACCCTTCACTTTCCCTGCAGCCCTCACATAATTGTTCCATTTCATATTGCTTTGCAACATTAGGCTTAGATATTTAAAGAGTGTGACTGTGTCCAGCAGGACACTACTAATGATGTATCTGAACATAACGGGTTTGTTTTTCCTACTCAGTCGCATTAACTTACATTTTTTACATAGGGAGCTAGCTGTCATTCACCACATCAACAAAGAATTTTGTCAAGCCATCTTGTATCCCCTTACAGTCACTCAACTTCGACACCATAGTGTTCACCACATCATCAGAAAACAACCATGAGTTGCTGCCCACCCTGCCTAACAAATCATTTATGTGTATAGGGAATAACAGCAGTCCTATCACACTTCCCTGGGGCACTCCTGATGATACTTTTGTTTCTTACGAACTCTCATAGTTGAGGACAACATATTGAGTTCTGCTGCTTAAAAAGTATTCGAGCCACTCATATCTGTGAACCTATCTATATGCTCATACTTTCATTAACAGCCTGCAGTGGGGCACCATGTCAAATGCTTTCTGGAAATCTAGAAATTTGGAGTCTTCATCCATAGTTTGCAGTGCATTGTGAGAAACGGGCAAGGTGGGTGTCACATGAGCAAAACCATTCTGATTGGTGGACATGAACTTCTTGGTCTCAGGAAAGTTTATTATATTCGAACTGAGAATATGTTCAAGGATTTCTAAAACCATTCTGATTGGTGGACATAAACTTCTTGGTCTCAGGAAAGTTTATTATATTCAAACTGAGAATATGTTCAAGGATTTTGCAGCAAGCAGAAGTTAGCGACATTGGTTTGTAATTTTGCAGGTCTGTTATTTTACAGTTCTTATATACAGGAGTCACCTACACTATTTTCCAGTCACTTCAGAATTTTAGCTGGGGAGGAATTTGCAATTAATGCATGTTGGATAAGGGGCCAGTGCTGTAGAGTACTCCTTGTAAAACCAAGTTGGAATTCCTTCCGGACCTAGTGACTTGTTTGCTTTCAGGTCTTCCAGTTGTTTCTCTACACCAGGGATGCTTATTTGCTGTGTTGTCCATACAGGTGACTGTCCGATGGTCAAATGATGGCATGTTTGTACAATTTTCCTGCCGGAATGATTTTTTGAATGCCTTAGTTACATTTAGTGATTGTAAATAGGACCAGAATTTCCTCTGGTTCACTGCCAGATGTTTTGATAATGTGTGACAGTGGTAGTTCTAAGCTTCACACATAGATCTTTTCACCGACAAATCTCTACTAACCTTTGCTTGTCATCATTTGTGCATTCTCTTTTGAACTAAAAGTACAACAGCCTCTGCTTCCTCAGCATTTTCTGAATTTTATTAGTAAACCAAGGTGGGTCTTGTCCTTAATCCACTCACTAGGCACATAATTCCTCTACATAGATTGTTCTGGAACTAAGTGATCCAAATTCACTGTCTAAGTATTGCATGACCTGGATATTTTTGTGCTGCTGATAGTAGATTTTCTTTGAACGTCTCTAGAACTGTTGCAGTGGAATCAGGTTGCCTGGAAAAACATCCAACAATTAATTTGGTTTTGCCTACACCTGTTACACGTGACCACATAACTTGACTGTTACACTCAACTTCAACCTCAATAGAGACAACATTTTTGTCAACTGCAGTCAACACTCTCCCTCCTAAGGCCCCTAATATTTCTTTCTGACATACATTCCATGATTTGCTGAATAGCTCAGGGCTTTCCACATCAAGTTTGAGACAGCTCTCGGTCCCTTGAGTGCAAGAACTTTCCGGGAAGGCAGTAAATTTGGGAAGTTTGATATGAATACTTTGACAAGGCAGTCTGACTTCCCTTGCTTAGACTACCGACTAGCCTAAAAAACTCTTCACAAGCACTTTGCTGCCCGAGTAGCTGCTTCAAGTGTGTAGTGTACCTCTGACCTATCAAGGGGAGTCCTACAAATCCCCTCACTATAATGCAAGTCTAAAACACTATAATGCAGGTCTAAAAATCTGCGCCCAAGACTGTCACAGAGTTGACAAAGCCTTTGGTTTGGGCTCTCCTCTCTGCTGCAACCAAAAGGACATTGATCAGCTCTGGAAACAGTACTGTAGATTGTGAGCTCTGCTTGCACCCCATGCACGAGGACAGCAGCATTCACCGTGCCCGTCAGCCATCTATATGAAGTGAGGATGGACTTAGAACCCATGTGACAGATGTTGTCGGTGCTGACATGAGCCATAACTTGCAGACAACTGCACGCTCCACACTCGATAGTCGCAGGCAGGATCGTCTTTACATCTTGGATGAGGCCGCCCAGTAGACATGCCAATTGCACATTGGCTTTCTTTCCAGCCAGGTCACGTTTAGAGTGAAAATGAAAACTTTAGCTTTTTGGTTGTCTGAAGAAAGTAGAGGTGCTAAGCGTGCACATGCCGCCCCCCGCCCCTTCTCTCTCTCTCTCTCTCTCTCTCTCTCTCTCCCCCCCCCCTCTCTCCCCCTCCCCCCCTCATCCAAAATCAGTGTACATCATCTGCTCCAGGAGATCACTACAACTGAGGATGATTAAGAATCAATTTCCTCTCAGTGTAGAACAGTGTGCAGAAATTACATATATTCTGTCCATATGTGTTTCTTACGTTTGTACTAGCAACCCATATCTTATTCAATGTAGTGTTAGCAAACTGTGGAAAATACCTCCTAATATGGTGTTGGGCCTCCTTTTGCTGGCATAATGCAGCAACTCGACATGGCATGGACTCAGCAAGTTGTTTGAAGCCCCTGCAGAAATATTAAGCCATGCTGCCCTATATCTAACCATAATTGTGAAAGTGTTGCCAGTACAGGATTTTGTGCAGGAACTGACATCTCGATTGTGTCCCATAAATGTTCATTGGGTTTCCTGCTCAAACTGTCCAGAATGTTCTTCGAATCAGTTGTGAAAAATTGTCATCCATAAAAATTCCATCGTTGTTTGGGAGCATGACGATTGTGAATGGTTGGAAATGGTCTCCAAGTAGCCGAACATAACCATCTCCAGTCAGGGATTAGTCCATTCCGAGTAAACACAGCCCACACCGTTATGGAGCCACCACAAACTTGCACATTGCCTTGTTGACATTTTGGGTCCTTGGTTTTGTTGGGTCTGCACCACACTCTTAACCCTACCACCAGCTCTTACCAACTGAAATAGGGACTCATCTGCCCAGGCCATGATTTTTGAGTTTTCTAGGGTCCAACCACTAGGGTAATGAGCCCAGGACAGGTGCTGCAGGCGATGTGGTCTGTTAGTAGAGACACTTAAGTGGGTCATCTGCTGCCATAGCCCATTAACACCAAATTTTGCTGCACTGTCCTGATGGCTACATTTGTTGTAGGTTCCACGTTGAGTTCTCCCCCCTGCGGGTCCAGGGATTAGAATAGGCCCGAGGTATTCCTGCCTGTCGTAAGAGGCGACTAAAAGGAGTCCATCCCCCTCACGGGGGTAGTTAGCGCCTGCGTCCCGAGACGGACGGTTCCACGACCTATAATTGTGGTCTTTCTGGTTTTTCACTTCTCGTTTCTTCCTTCCTTTTGTTGGTTCCTTTCTTTGCTCTTCTCCACCTCACTGTCTTCCTTACATTTTCCCTTGACTTCTCCTTGCCTTCTCATTGCCTGTTTCTCCTTGCCTTCTCATTCCCTTTTTCTCCTTGCCTTCTCATTGCCTTTTTCTCCTTGCCTTCTCATTGCCTTCTTCTCCTTGCTTTCTCATTGCCTTCTTCTCCTTGCCTTCTCTGGTCTCCGCCTCGGTGTTTGAGACAGTCTGTCCTCTTTCTCCCTCTCTCTCTTCTTTTTCCTCTTCTTCCTTCCTCCCTGTGCGTGCCTGAAGGCCGACCCACGCGTTCGCACGCGTAGCCGGTGACGGGGTAACGCGTAAGTCCCCGCCCTGGGTAGACATGTAAGGCACGCGCGTACCCCCTGGTAAAGGCCAGGCCCGGGAAGGGGTGATTGCCTGAGCTGATACCTTCTGACCATGCCGATTGGTCCCTCCGTCTGTTTCTCGGGAGGTGTGACCTGAGGTGTAAACATTCACCTAAGGCGGGAGTGCCCTCTGAGAGGGTCCCCACAAGGAAGGAGTGCGCCATCGGAGACGCTGGCAATCATGGGGGATTCCTCCGCAATGGATTCTACTCCATCGCTTTCGACTTCTGCCCAAAAACGGAAACGTGACCAGCCACCAGTGACAAAAGTACTACCGCCTGCCCCACAGTTCCTCGTCGTTTCTCGATCTGAGGACGGAAAGGATTTTTCCTCTGTCAACCCTTTCGTTATCCAGAAGGGCGTAGATGCCATAGCCGGATCTGTCAAATCTTGTACCAGGTTGCGTAACGGTACCTTATTACTAGAAACTGAGAGTGCCTTTCAGGCACAAAAACTGCTTCGGGCCACCCTCCTGTACACGTTCCCTGTCCGGGTGGAGGCCCACCGAACTTTGAATTCGTCTCGTGGTGTAGTCTATACTAGCTCCCTCGACGGATTGACTGATGAGGAGATTCAATCTTTCCTCGCTGAGCAGGGCGTGACGGCTGTCCATAGGGTCATGAAAAAGGTCAACAATGACCTTGTACCGACCCGGACACTTTTCTTGACCTTCGATAGTGTTAAGCTGCCATCGCGCATCAAGGCGGGCTACGAGGTTATTTCTGTTCGCCCCTATGTCCCGACACCTACGCGCTGCTACCAGTGTCAGCGTTTCAATCACACTCGACAGTCTTGTTCCAATGCGGCTAAATGTGTCACTTGTGGCAGGGATGCCCATGAGGGTGACTGTCCACCTCCGTCTCCTCGTTGTGTGAACTGTCAGGGTGACCATGCCGCATCCTCCCGCGACTGTCCTGTCTATAAGGAAGAACGCTGTATCCAAGAAATTCGGGTCAAAGAGAAAGTGTCCACCTCGGCTGCTCGCAAGCTATTGGCTAGTAGGAAGCCCGCGCTGCTCCCAGCGGGGAAATACAGTACTGTCCTCGCCTCTCCTCGGACTACCAGGGAGGTAGCAACCCAGACATGCGATCTGACCTTCAGCACCACGGTCGTCCATTCGGCCAGTGCTAAGATCGCGCGGTCGACGTCTCCTCTTCCTCCCATCACCCCACAGACACCAGCCCCTTCATCAGCTTCTGCTAAGACGAAGACCCAGAAGTCAGATGCACGGGCCTTCAAGAAGGAACCATCCTGTGCAGACTTCCTACGTTCCTCGACCTCCCAGCCTTCGACCGGTACTTCCACCAAACGTCCTTCCAAAAAGGCTCATAGGAAGCACAGTTCTCCTTCTCCGCCACGGTGCATTTCTTCTCCTGCGCCACCCAGCGGTTGCCGCCCCAGGCCGTCATCCGTTTCGCCTGGCCGCACCGCTGGTAGCCGTACATCTGGCCGTTCACCGGCGGAGGAAGCTCCCCCTCCCGGCCATCCTCCCGAGATGGCCGATGAACCTATGGACCCAATGGACGATGACTGTCCGCCTACCGATAGCGGCGGCGGTGCTCGCTCGAAGCCATGCCCTCAGCGGCCTTCGAGGTGACCCCTTTTTTCATCTTCCTTTTCTTACGATGGCACTTATTCACTGGAATATTCGCAGCATTCGCTCCAACCGAGAGGACTTGAAGTTGCTGCTCCGCTTGCACCGTCCGCTCGTCGTAGCCCTCCAGGAAACGAAGCTACGCCCATGCGATCAAATTGCCTTGGCGCACTACACCTCTGTGCGTTTTGACCTGCCCGCTGTGGTAGGTATCCCAGCTCATGGAGGGGTTATGTTGCTGGTCCGGGATGATATTTACTACGATCCCATCACGTTGCACACCGGCCTGCAGGCAGCTGCCATCCGCATTACTCTTCCCACTTTTACGTTTTCCTTTTGTACCGTTTACACTCCATCGTCATCTGCCGTTACCAGGGCAGACATGATGCAACTTATTGCTCAGCTACCTGCACCATTTTTGTTAACTGGAGACTTCAATGCCCACCATCCCCTTTGGGGCTCTCCAGCATCCTGCCCAAGGGGCTCCTTGTTAGCAGACCTTTTCAACCAGCTCAATCTTGTCTGCCTCAATACTGGCGCCCCTACTTTTCTTTTGGACACATCTCACACCTATTCCCATTTAGACCTCTCTATATGTACTCCCCAACTTGCACGCCAGTTTGAGTGGTATGCACTTGCTGATACATATTCGAGCGACCACTTTCCATGTGTTATCCATCTCCTGCAGCATACTCCCTCTCCGTGCTCCTCTAGTTGGACCATCTCCAAGGCAGACTGGGGGCTCTTCTCTTCCAGGGCGACCTTTCAGGATCAAACCTTCACAAGCTGTGATCGTCAGGTCGCACACTTCACGGAAGTCATTCTCGCCGCTGCTGAATATTCCATCCCTCACCCTACTTCTTCTCCACGTCGCGTACCGGTCTCCTGGTGGACCGCAGCATGTAGAGACGCTTTACGTGCTCGTCGACGTGCTTTACGCACCTTTAAACGCCACCCTACAGTGGCGAATTGTATTAATTATAAACGATTACGTGCACAGTGTCGTCGTATTATTAAAGAAAGCCAGCTGGGCTGCTTTCACAAGCACCTTCAACAGTTTTACTCCTTCTTCTGTTGTCTGGGGTAGCCTGCGCCGGCTATCTGGCACTAAGGTCCACTCCCCAGTTTCTGGCTTGAAGGTCGCGAATGACGTCCTTGTGGCCCCTGAGGCTGTCTCCAATGCCTTCGGCCGCTTTTTCGCAGAGGTTTCGAGCTCCGCTCATTACCACCCTACCTTCCTTCCCCGCAAACAGGCAGAGGAGGCTAGGCCACCTGACTTCCGCTCCTCGAATTGTGAAAGTTATAATGCCCCATTCACCATGCAGGAACTCGAAAACGGACTTGGCCGATCACGGTCCTCCGCTCCAGGGCCTGATTCTATTCATATTCAGATGCTGAAGAACCTTTCTCCTGCGGGTAAAGGTTTTCTTCTTCGTACATACAATCGCATCTGGATTGAGGGACATGTTCCTGCATGCTGGCGCGAGTCTATTGTTGTCCCGATTCCTAAGCCGGGGAAGGACAAGCACTTGCCTTCCAGTTATCGACCTATCTCGCTTACCAGCTGTGTCTGTAAAGTGATGGAGCGAATGGTTAACTCTCGATTGGTTTGGCTGCTCGAGTCTCGACGCCTACTTACCAATGTACAATGTGGATTTCGTAGGCGCCGCTCTGCTGTTGACCATCTGGTTACCTTGTTGACCTTCATTATGAATAACTTCTTGCAGAAGCGCCCGACCGCGGCTGTGTTCTTTGATTTGGAGAAGGCTTACGACACCTGTTGGAGGGCGGGCATTCTCCGCACCATGCATACATGGGGCCTTCGCGGTCGCCTCCCTCTTTTTATTCGTTCCTTTTTAATGGATCGACAGTTCAGGGTACGTGTGGGTTCTGTCCTGTCCGACACCTTTCGCCAGGAGAATGGGGTGCCACAGGGCTCAGTTTTGAGCGTCGCTCTCTTCGCCATCGCGATCAATCCAATAATGGATTGCCTCCCAGCTGATGTATCAGGCTCCCTTTTTGTGGACGATTTTACCATCTATTGCAGCGCGCAGTGTACACGTGTCCTGGAGCGCTGTCTTCAGCGTTCTCTTGACCGTCTTTACTCCTGGCGTGTCGCCAATGGCTTCCGTTTTTCTGCCGAGAAGACGGTCTGTATTAACTTCTGGCGCTACAAAGAGTTTCTCCCACCGTCCTTACGACTCGGTCCCGTTGCTCTCCCAATCGTGGAGACAACCACATTTTTAGCCCTTACATTTGACAGGAAACTTAGCTGGTCTCCACATGTGTCATATTTGGCCGCCCGTTGTACCCGTTCTTTAAATGTCCTCCGTGTTCTCAGTGGTATGTCGTGGGGAGCGGATCGAACTGTCCTACTTCGTCTATATCGGTCGATCGTCCGCTCCAAGCTGGATTATGGGAGCTTCGTATACTCCTCTGCACGGCCATCCATCTTACGGCGCCTCAACTCCATACAACATCGGGGTTTACGACTTGCGATCGGAGCATTTTATACTAGTCCCGTAGAGAGTCCTCATGCTGACGCTGGCGAATCGCCACTCACCTACCGGCGCGATATACTGCTTTGTCGGTATGCCTGTCGGCTACTGTCAATGCCCGACCATCCGTCTTATCGTTCCTTTTTTGACGACTCTCTCGACCGTCAATACGGGTTGTATGTCTCTGCCCTGCTACCCCCTGGAGTTCGCTTTCGTCGCCTCCTTCAACACCTTAATTTTTCACTCCCTGCAACCTTTCGAGTGGGCGAGAGCCACACGCCACCTTGGCTCCAGGCTCAGGTCCGCGTTCACCTTAACCTCAGCTCGCTCCCAAAAGAGGTTACCCTCGGTTCGGTCTACCACTCCCGTTTTTTGGAACTTCGTTCGAAGTTCATCAACATGACTTTCATTTATACAGATGGCTCTAAGACCAATGACGGGGTTGGGTGTTCCTTTATTGTTGGGGCACAAAGTTTCAAATACCGGCTCCATGGGTATTGTTCGGTCTTCACAGCTGAGCTCTTTGCCCTCTACCAGGCTGTTCTTTACATCTGCCGCCACCGACATTCTGCTTATGTCATCTGCTCCGACTCCCTGAGCGCCATCCAGAGCCTCAGTGATCCGTACCCGGTTCACCCTTTCGTACACCGGATCCAACACTCTCTTCAGCAGCTGGTGGACGTCGGTTCTCCGGTTAGCTTTATGTGGGTTCCTGGCCATGTCGGTATCCCTGGGAACGAAGCTGCAGATGCCGCGGCCAAGGCTGCGGTCCTCCAGCCTCGGACAGTTCTTGTTGTGTCCCTTCGTCCGATTTTAGCAGGGTCATTTGTCAGCGCATTGTGTCGCTGTGGCATGCCGATTGGGCTGCACTTACAGACAACAAGCTTCGGGCCTTAAAACCTCTTCCCGTGGCTTGGACGTCCTCCTCACGCCCTTCTCGGCAGGAGGAGGTAGTTTTGGCCCGGTTAAGAATTGGACACTGCCGGTTCAGCCATCGCCATCTGCTGACGGCTGCGCCAGCGCCGTTCTGCCCATGTGGGCACTTGCTGACGGTTCGACACATTTTAATGTCCTGTCCATATTTTAACACACTGCGTCTAGATCTTAACCTGCCAAGTACTTTCGATGCCATTTTAGCGGATGACCCACGAGCAGTTGCTCGTGTTCTTCGTTTTATCAATTTGACAAACCTCTCTCAGGACATTTGATGATGTTTTTTAATCCTATGCCTGTCAGTCTGTCTTTTATCGTGTTTTCCCTTTTAGTTGTTGTTGTCCACTTGTGCCTCGCGGTGCATTCTTAGAGTAGTCAGGGCTAAAAAAAAAAAAAAAAAAAAAAAGTTATTTCATGCAGTGTTGCTTGTGTGTTAGTACTGACAGCTCTTCACGAACACTGCTGCTCTCGGTCATTAAGTGAAGGCTTATGGCCACTGTGTTGTCTGTGGTGAGAGGTAATGCCTGAAATTTGGTATTCTCTGCACACTCTGGACTCTGTGGATCTCACAGAATTCCGTAATGGTTCCCGAATTGGAATGTCCTATGTGTCTAGCTCCAACCACTATTCTGCATTCGAGTGGCCATAATCATGTTGACTTGACACACCTTAGTACAAATGCAATTCACTTTTACATCTTGTGTACATCATACTACCACTATCTATATGTGTGCATAATGCTGTCCCATGACTTTTGCCGCCTCATTGAATAATCACGCTTTGTGTTGAGTTTTAATGAGCAGTCCTTCAATTTCATCATAGATCTTGAAACATGCTTTCTCAAAAATAGCCTTTCTATCATTTTCAGTGTACTGCTTCACATAAAAGTTTCCATATTTGATCTCGGGCACAAGTATTCTACTTTTGGTTGCAAATTCTTTTGTCAAACATTCATTGCTAATTATCTTCCACTGTGCATTTCCCCATGGCTTTTGTTTTTCTGCCATCAGCTAAAGTTATGTTTTCAGCTAAAATATTTTAACCACAGCTGAAAAATAATTTTCATTTGGAAGCATGTGATGATTGAGTTGCCCTGGAATTCACAATCCAGTGGCCACTTTTCAGTGGAACTGTACCACAGGGAGCACTCACACTAACGGCACTTCTACTGTATCCCATTCATTTCGAAGTCCAGATAGTCACTGGTAGATCTCCATCTTTAATTTCATACAGTTTTGTTTATTGTTACAACATGAAAGCACATCAGTGACTATTTGTATAACCATTTGAACACCTGTCTTATATTATAGTGTATTAAACAAGGTATGAACGACGAACCAGAGCTGGCACCCAGGCAAATTGTGCAAATCAGTTAATTCCTTTTGCAAAAGATTTTAATTGAGCTGAACTTAATGCTCAGGTAATGCCATCATTGGTATGTGCACCATTCAGATTTTACCTGCAAAAACAGTCACCCTCATTCCGATTTTGTCACGCTCAGCTGTATCGGTCTAAGATAAGTTTAAACAGTTTGAAAAAGCCTTGGTGCATTTCTGTTTTATGTGCATAAAACTTGTTTTCTGGGAAGTTTTGAAGCATGACATTTGTGTACTTTATGCTTATATGAATCAGTTAAAAATTTCACATGAAAGTAGATAAATTGATGAAGTCAAAAGGAATTTTTTCCTTTATTCAATAATCTTTACCCATTGTCGAGATATGATGGTTTAAAGTTGAGCTAAATGTAGCACATAAAATTCATTCTTATATGAACTGAATACATGGAAATGATTTAAAATTTGTCAGATAAATAAAAGTGCATTTTTACGATAAAATTGAAAACTTTATTTTAAAAATTTATTTTTGTTCAAGTTTTCCATGCAAAACACTCATTTTTGTGAGTTTTTTATGCACATCTCTTCTATGTTTCAGACTGGTGTGAATCGATTCAAATTTTGTTAGAAGATAGACTAATATATGTAATTAATGGGTGTCCTGTTGTTTTGTGAAAACTTTATCCATTGCCGTGATATAAGCAATGTGGTATGTAAGACAATGAAAAAAAACAAGTATATCAGAACAGTTGTTGCGTGAGTCAACAAAAATTTGCAGCGGTTGCCAGATTATGGCAGTCTGTTGCCAGAATTATGGTAGAGTAAAACTTGGGAAGGAGAATGAAAAATGATCCTATCATGGCACAAATAAAGATGAATATGTCTTGGGCAGAGTCTGGTATGTAAAAGAAAGGAAGTAGCTTTTCAGGGAGTTTAAAAGACGTTTAAATCAAAACTTTTCGACATGTTTGTGCATTTTCATGAGTTAACTCTACTTGAGCTCTCTTAGACCCATCCTGTTACTTGAATGGTGATGGGTGTAAAAACAAATAGACTCAAATTTATGTGCATCTAGAGAGCGGGATACATTACAATACGAAGTATCTGAGAGTGGGGTTGCATCCATAATAGAAAATATCCCTGGGTGGGGACGAAGAGAAATGCAATGTTGATGACAGGATGGCATACACCATGTTGTATGGTACTATACTGATGTCGCTTCTTTTCTTGTTTCTTGATCCCGGCTTCTTGAGATCTCTTGTGAAGAGTCATGATAAAAGTTTAGTAGTGTCGTGGGACAATCTGTTGTGGATGAATTCGTTTCCGACTAATAATTTGTCCAGTTAATGTGAAATAATTATGTATGATAGAAGTGTTCAGATAAACCTTATTACACTTCAACAAGATTTTAATAATTCCACCTATTCTATCCTAGAATTGGAGGCCGATTGCTCTGTTTTAATGAAGTAATGCCTATTCAGTTATATTGGCATTTATCACTGGTTGTGATGTGAACTGCTGCTTGGCAGTGTTCTTGAGTATTCAAAATCTACTTGCAATTAATGTTCATTTATCAATATGAATAGTGTTTGTCAGTGAAATGTAGTATCAATGAAGTTACACAACAGTTGGTAATTTAACTTTTAAAACCGCTGGTTTATTGGCATTTATGGAAAAGAACACTCTTATACTCTCATTCGATCAGCAAATTCCGTGCAACAGTTTGTATGTGTAATGGGACATATCACAAATCGTTCTAATGAATGAATTGATTTGGATTACAGTGTTGAAAAGCAACATGATCAACAAGGTGATATGTGTCCTAGTTAAAACAGAACTTCAATATTTTGAATAAATTTTCAGTACGTTTTTATCAAAAATCAGTGTTTGTCGCAAAAAGTAATCTCAAACTACGTGCATTACATCCAAGCACGTTTACAATTATTATATGTGATATAACGGAATGCTCAATCACACGCTAGCGTGTAATGTGTTTCAAATCAAGTGCGCAGGTTTCAATTTTCCCTGATGGGCTAAACGACTTTTTGTAATAACGTGATGTGTGTATCTCACGTGAAGTGTAAATGAAACTGGATTTGTCTCAGTTTGACTCAAAATCACAAAATGATATCCACCGCAGTGTACATGCAGACTTTTAGCACTCTAAGTGGTAACTCGTCTAAGAGTAAAAGCCACACATAAATCACACTTTTTACATGCATACAAAAATCAAAATACCTTTATATTAAATATAATATGAGAAGACAAGTGTAAGGATTTAGGAGCATATTTCACTAGAGGCAAGATAGACACTGCCTACAGGGAAGTTAAAGAGGCTTTTGGGGAAAAGAGAAGCAGCTGTATGAATATTGAGAGCCCAGATGGTAAACCAGTCCTAAGCAAGGATGGGAAAGGTGGAAGGAGCATACAGAGGATCTATACAATGGATATGAACATGAAAGCAATATTTTAGAAAGGGAAATGGATGTAGATGAAGATGAGATGACACATACGATACCATGAGAAGAATTTGACAAAGCTCTGAAGGATCTCAAGTCGAAAGAAGGTCCCAGGAGTAGACGAAATTCTGTCGGAACTACTGATAGTGTTGGGAGAGCCAGCCATGACAAAACGCTTCCATCTGGTGTGCGAGAGGTATGAGACAGGCAAAATACCCCCAGACTTCAAGAAGAATGTGGTAATTCCAGTTCCAAAGAAAGCAGTTGCTGACAAGTGTGAAAATAACTGAACTATAAGTTTAATAAGTCATGGTTGCCAGATACTAACACAAATTCTGAACAGAAAAATGGGTAAACTGGTAGAAGCAGTCCTCGGGGAAGATTAGTTTGGTTTCTGGAGAAATGTAGGAACAGGTGAGGCGATACTGACCCTGTGATGCTTCTTAGAGGATAGGTTAAGGAAAGGCAAAACTACATTTGTAGCATTTGTAGACTTCCAGAAAGCTTTTGATAATGTTGACTGGAATACTTTTCTTTTTTTTTTTTTTTTTTTTGACATTATGAAGGTACGAGGTGTAAAATAGACAAAGCGAAAGTCTATTTACAACTTGTACAGAAACCAGACGGCAGTAATGAGAGTCGAGGGACATGAAAGGGAACCAGTGGTTGAGAAGGGAGTGAGATAGGGTTGTAGCCTATCCCCGATGTTATTCAGTCTGTACATTGAACAAGGAGTAAAGGAAAGTGAAGAAAAATTTGGAGTGGGAATTAAAGTTCAGGGAGAGGAAATAAAAACTTTGAGATTTGCCGATGACGTTGTAATTCTGTCAAAGACAGCAAAGGACTTGGGAGAGGAGTTGAACGGAATGATCATTGCCTTGAGAGGAGGATATAAGATGAACATCAACAAAAGCAAAACAAGGATAATGGTATGACATTTAAAGTAGTAGATGTGTTTTGTCATTTGGGCAATTATGGAAGAAAAGCATTTCTGAAAAGGAGAAGTTTGTCCACTTTGAACTATGATTTCTCTAAAAGAATTGTCTGGAGTGTAGCCATGTACAGAAATTGACAATGGATGATGAACAGTTTAGACAAAAAGAGAATAGAAGCTTTGAAAGTGGAGCTACAGAGGAATGTTGAAGATTAGATGGGTAGATCACGTAACTAACGAAGATGTACTGAATAAAATTGGGAGACAACAAATTTGTGGCACAGTTTGAGCAAAAGTAGACTTATTGATAGGACACAATATGAGACTTCAAGGGATCACCAATTCAGTATTCGAGGGAAGTGTGCGGATGGTAAAATTCATAGAGGGAGACAAAGAGATGAATACAGTAAGCAGATTCAGAAAGCTGTACTGATCAGATGTAGTGAGTCCACCAAAGGTATTATTGTAATAGGTGGGACAGTATCAGAACTACCGAATAATTCTATACTTTTCAGTTAAGTGTCTTAAATCTGATGAAAAAATTAGTATAATGGCATATGTGCTGCAGATAGTTGCCTACAATGGGACTGAATAAATATGTCAATCATTTGGCCAAACCATAAAGGGACACTCCAACATTATCAATCACAGTAGGTCATAGAGGTAAACATTTCTTGTAGACTTAAGCATACACTGCAAGTGAACCGTATTATCACAATATTATGTCGTCTTTTTATAGCCTTCTTTGGCGGAGAGCTGACTGTCATAAACCCTGAAGTTTTCCTCATTATGTTTCTTACTGATCCTGCAGTACACTGTGTCAGGTGAAAATTGTTGATCTTGTGGCATCAGCATGGTATTGTTACATTTATCTGCTTTTAATACTATACTTGCCATACCTGGTTGTAAGTTGTGGAGACTACTCTCTCTATTGGCCATACATTACTCTTCTGTGGTATAGCTCTTCTTATCACTGGATAAGGCAACCAAGAAAGTTCCTCTGCAGCATCGGGTGTAAGAGAGTAAATGGCCTCGGTGCTGCAGCTTACAAAGTTCACTGGTGGTGGTGAAACAGATGTAGGATAAAAATTAAGACCTCTTACCTGCTCTGACACAGTTGTGACATATACCAATTTTTGTGTCAAATGTGAAAATATATCATCAAACACAAACTTCCAGTGGCATCTGTGTCACAGATCTATTAAACTTTGTGATCTGTCTCATCAGATCAGTGAGGGTCCAGTTCACCTTCCTTGCAAATCACATCCATACATCAAATTTTTGGGACTGAATCATGAAGGAATCAGTGGCAATGTGACCATCTGAGGAGGATAAATTGTGTTGGTGGTTTCCAGTTGGACACCACATGGAATCCTGTAATTGGGACACTTCATGCTCTGCATAGTTGACATCTTGCTGTGATTGTACAAAATGAAGATGATTGATCAATATTGAAATGGTCAGTGTTCACCATAGAGGGTGCTCAAAGAGATGTGCAGACTTGTGGGAGAGCATGCACTCCAGTATCACCTGCATACCGACTTCAGAATGCGTCATGCACGTGCCAGAGGGGTCTTAAATATTAAAGTTCAGTGTTACCTTCCCTATCAGACAACTGAAGATAACCAGAAGGCATGGCTCCTGAATATTGCGACAGGAATTACTTTCATGCATACCTTCAGGTGATGACATTTTTATTGTTACTGTGCGGAAGTGCTGTAACAAGTACGTATGAGAAGACAGCGTGCCGAATGGGGTTTGGGGAAGGCATTGGTGTTCAGTTCCTATTTGAGCTAAAAACATGGGGTGAACAGTTTTTGGTTTAGTCTGGACCAGCAGCCATTTGTATAGCTATTCGAACATCTATCTTGCTGTAGCCATGTTACAGTACATTAAGCAAGATTAGAATGATGAACGAGGGTTGGCATCCAGGCAAATTGTACAAAATGATTAATTCCTTTTGCGAAATATTTTAATTCAGATGAAATTAATGCCACCCTTTTTATGTACACTGTTCAGATTTTATATGCAAAAACAATCACCCTCATTTGGATGTCATGTCATCCTTAAGTAACTCTGGACTGGTTCAAATTTGGTCTAGTGATATATTGGGTTGTGGTCTAAGATAGATTTTAACAGTTTGAATAAAATCTTTCTTTGTTTGGATTTTACAGGCAAAAAACACGTTTTTCTTGGAGGTTTTTGAAGTGTACAACTTTTATACTTCAAATTATGAATCACTTGACACTTTGTACGAAAGTAGGTAAATAGAGTCAAACAGCTTTTTTCTGTCCATTAATCTTTATCTTGTTTTAAAGTCAAGCTAAATGTAACATGTAAAATTTGTCTTACATGAATTGAATGTGCAGGAATGACTTAGACTGAACCATATAAATAAAAAATGCATTCTAATGATAAAATTGAAAACTCACTTTTAAAAATTTAGCTGCATTCATTTTTTATGTGCAGGAAACATGTTTTTTGTAAGATTTTTATATGTGCCACGTCTATGTTTCAGACTTGTTTAAATTGGTTCAAGTTTTGTAAGAAAGTAGACAAACATGTGTAATTAAGGTCCATCCTGTTGTTTTGTGAAAGCTTTATCCACTGTCACAATGATGTTGTTGTTGTTGTGGTCTTCAGTCCTGAGACTGGTTTGATGCAGCTCTCCATGCTACTCTATCCTGTGCAAGCTTCTTCATCTTCCAGTACCTACTTCAACCTACATCCTTCTGAATGTGTTTAGTGTATTCATCTCTTGGTCTCCCTCTACGATTTTTGCCCTCTACGCTTCCCTCCAATACTAAATTGGTGATCCCTTGATGCCTCAGAACATGTTCTACCAACCAGTCCCTTCTGCTAGTCAAGTTGTGCCACAAACTTCCCTTCTCCCCAATCCTATTCAATACCTCCTCATTAGTTATATGATCTACCCATCTAATCTTCAGCATTCTTCTGTAGCACCACATTTCGAAAGCTTCTATTCTCTTCTCGTCCAGACTAGTTTTATCCATGTTTCACTTCCATACATGGCTATGCTCCATACAAATACTTTCAGAAACGACTTAAATCAATACTCGCTGTTAACAAATTTCTCTTCTTCAGAAACGCTTTCCTTGCCATTGCCAGTCTACATTTTATATCCTCTCTACTTCGACCATCATCAGTTATTTTGCTCCCCAAATAGCAAAACTCCTTTACTACTTTAAGAGCCTCATTTCCTAATCTAATTCCCTCAGCATCACTCAACTTAATTTGACTACATTCCATTATCCTCGTTTTGCTTTTGTTGATGTTCATCTTATATCCTCCTTTCAAGACACTGTCCATTCCGTTCAACTGCTCTTCCAAGTCCTTTGCTGTCTCTGACAGAATTACAATGTCATCGGTGAACCTCAAAGTTTTTATTTCTTCTCTATGGATTTTAATACCTACTACAAACTTTTCTTTTGTTTCTGAACTTTTCTTTTGTTTCCTTTAGTGCTTGCTCAATATACAGATTGAATAGCATCAGGAAGAGGCTACAACCCTGTCTCACTCCCTTCCCAACCATTGCTTCCCTTTCGTGCCCCTCAACTCTTATAACTGCCATCTGGTTTCTGTACAAATTGTAAATAGCTTTTCGCTCCCTGTATTTTACCCCTGCCACCTTCAGAATTTGAAAGAGAGTATTCCAGTCAACTTTGTCAAAAGCTTTCTCTAAGTCTACAAATACTAGAAATGTTGGTTTGCCTTTCCTTAATCTAGCTTCTAAGATAAGTCGTAGGGTCAGTATTGCCTCACGTGTTCCAATATTTCTATGGAATCTAAACTTATCTTCCCCGAGGTCTGCTTCTACCAGTTTTTCTATTCGTCTGTAAAGAATTCGAGTTAGTATTTTGCAGCTGTGACTTATTAAACTGATACTACAGTAATTTTCACATCTGTCAACACCTGCTTTCTTTGGGATTGGAATTATTATATTCTTCTTGAAGTCTGAAGGAATTTCGCCTGTCTCATACATCTTGCTCACCAGATGGTAGAGTTTTGTCAGGACTAGCTCTCCCAAGGCTGTCAGTAGTTCTAATGGAATGTTGTCTACTCCCGGGGCCTTATTTCGACTTAGGTCATTCAGTGCTCTGTCAAACTCTTCATACAATATCATATCTCCCATTTCATCTTCATCTTCATCTACATCCTCTTCCATGTCCATAATATGATCCTCAAGAACATTGCCCCTGTATAGACCCTCTATATACTCCTTCCACCTTTCTGCTTTCCCTTTTTTGCTTAGAACTAGGTTTCCATTTGAGCTCTTGATATTCATGCAAGTGATTCTCTTTTCTCCAAAGGTCTCTTTAATTTTCCTGTAGGCAGTATCTATCTTACCCATCGTGAGATAAGCCTCTACATCCTTACATTTGTCCTCAAGCCATCCCTGCTTAGCCATTTTGCACTTCCTGTCGATCTCATTTTTGAGATGTTTGTATTCCTTTTTGCCTGCTTCACTTTCTGCATTTTTGTATTTTCTCCTTTCATCAATTAAATTCAGTATCACTTCTGTTACCCAAGGATTTCTACTAACCATCTTCTTTTTACCTACTTGATCCTCTGCTGCCTTCACTATTTCATTCCTCAAAGCTACCCATTCTTCTTCTTCTGTATTTCATTCCCCTATTCCTGTCAATTGTTCCCTTATGCTCTCCTTGAAACTCTGTATAACCTCTGGTTTAATCAGTTTATCCAGGTCCCATCTCCTTAAATTCCCACCTTTTTGCAGTTTCTTCAGTTTTAATCTACAGTTCATAACCAATAGATTGTGGTCAGAGTCCACATCTGCCCCCGGAAATGCCTTACAATTTAAAATCTGATTCCTAAATCTCCGTCTTACCATTATACAGGGTGTTACAAAAAGGTACGGCCAAACTTACAGGAAACATTTCTCACACACAAAGATAGAAAATATATTATGTGGACATGTGTCTGGAAACGCTTACTTTCCATGTTAGAGCTCATTTTATTACTTCTCTTCAAATCACATCAATCATGGAATGGAAACACACAGCAACAGAATGTACCAGTGTGACTTCAAACACTTTGTTACAGGATATTTTCAAAATGTTCTGCGTTAGCGAGGATACATGCATCCACCTTCCGTCGCATGGAATCCTTTATGTGCTGATGCAGCCCTGGAGAATGGCGTATTGTATCACAGCCGTCCACAATACGAGCACGAAGAGTCTCTACATTTGGTGCCGGGGTTGCGTAGACAAGAGCTTTCAAATGCTCCCATAAATGAAAGTCAAGAGGGTTGAGGTCAGGAGAGCCTGGAGGCCATGGAATTGGTCCGCCTCTACCAATCCATCGGTCACCGTATCTGTTGTTGAGAAGCGTACGAACACTTCGACTGAAATGTGCAGGAGTTCCATCGTGCATGAACCACATGTTGTGTTGTACTTGTAAAGGCACATGTTCTAGCAGCACAGGTAGAGCATCCTGTATGAAATCATGATAACGTGCTCCATTGAGCATAGGTGGAAGAACATGGGGCCCAATCAAGACACCACCAACAGTACCTGCCCAAACGTTCACAGAAAATCTGTGTTGATAACGTGATTGCACAATTGCGTGCGGATTCTCGTCAGTCTACACATGTTGATTGTGAAAATTTACAATTTGATCACGTTGGAATGAAGGCTCATCTGTAAAGAGAACATTTGCACTGAAATGAGGATTGACACATTGTTGGATGAACCACTCGCAGAAGTGTACCCGTGGAGGCCAATCAGCTGCTGATAGTGCCTGCACATGCTGTACATGGTACGGAAACAACTGGTTCTCCCGTAGCACTCTCCATACAGTGACGTCGTCAACGTTACCTTGTACAGCAGCAACTTCTCTGACGCTGACATTAGGGTTATCGTCAACTGCACGAAGAATTGCCTCATCCATGGCAGGTGTCCTCGTCGTTCTAGGTCTTCCCCAGTTGCGAGTCATAGGCTGGAATATTCCGTGCTCCCTAAGACGCCGATCATTGCTTCGAACGTCTTCCCGTCGGGACACCTTCGTTCTGGAAATCTGTCTTGATACAAACGTACCACGCCACGGCTATTGCCCCATGCTAATCCATACATCAAATGGGCATCTGCCAACTCCGCATTTGTAAACATTGCACTGACTGCAAAACCACGTTCGTGATGAACACTAACCTGTTGAGGCTACGTACTGATGTGCTTGATGCTAGTACTGTAGATCAATGAGTCGCATGTCAACACAAGCACCGAAGTCAACATTACCTTCCTTCAATTGGGCAAACTGGCGGTGAATCGAGGAAGTACAGTACATACTGACAAAACTAAAATGAGCTCTAACATGGAAATTAAATGTTTCCGGACACATGTCCACATAACATCTTTTCTTTAGTTGTGTGTGAGGAATGTTTCCTGAAAGTTTGGCCGTACCTTTTTGTAGCACCCTGTATAATCTATCTGAAACCTTTCAGTATCTCCAGGCTTCTTCCATGTATACAACCTTCTTTTATGATTCTTGAACCAAGTGTTAGCTATGATTAAGTTATGCTCTGTGCAAAATTCTATATTTTATCAGGCAGCTTCGTCTTTCATTCCTTACCCCCATTCCATATTCACCTGCTACTTTTTGTCCTCTTCCTTTTCCTGCTATCGAATTCCAGTCAGCAATAACTATTAAATTTTCATCTCCCTTCTGAATAATTTCTTTTATCTCATCATACATTTCATTAAGCTTTTCGTCATCTGCAGAGCTAGTTGGCGTATAAACTTGTACTACTGTAGTAGGCATGGGCTTCATGTCTATCTTGGCCACAATAATGCGTTCACTATGCTGTTGGTAGTAGCTTACCCACACTCATATTTTGTTAGTCATTATTCATTATTTATTTATTTATTTATTTATTCATTATTATTTATTCATTATTATGTCACAATATAGCAGTCTAAAAAAATGCACATAAGATGTGTGTTATGCAAATCACATATGCTGAGATGGTTTAAAGTGATACAGATCATGATAAAAAATATATTCTTATGGTAGTTATAAGAAGCATTTGCAAAAATCTTTCATTGTTTGGTTGTATGTCTCAAAAACCACATATTTGCACGTGAAACAGTGTTTTTAGGAAATTTGATTCAGTTTGAGTGCTATCGTTGGGTATAAATTAAAAAAAAAAAAACTGGTTCTTGAAGTTGGTTGACGTTTTGTTGCTTATACATTAAAAACTTTAGTCAGCAGTAACTTAAAATCATTGAAAAATCTTTATTCGTGCAAAACAACACGTGTACCAAGCCAGTATTAAGCATTTATAGTTATTTTTCATATGTTGGCATATAGAGTCTCATGCATATCTAAATTAAAAATTCCTTCTCATCCAGTCCAGTAAGTCTTGCCTGACCCACGATTCTGTGAGACTCCCAAAATCTACCGCTTGTCCTAGACACCTCCTGTCCTTTTCCTTCACCCTTCTTCCTTCCCATTCAACCCTTCTGCCTGAAGGAGCCACTGGCTTAAAAATTTGCCTAATTATAGCCTCCTTTTATGTGTGCATTCTGCCACCTCTCGGTGAGTAGATTTTTTTTATCTCTGCAATTATGTTATTTTGTTATGAATTAAATTTGTGTAACTGTAAAACAAAAAAGTTAAGGGAAAAAATAAAAAATTAAACTAAGTTTCAAAAATTAAGAAATACGAAACAAAATAACAAAATAATAAAAAATAATAAAAAATAAGAAATAAAACAGAAGAACATGGAATGTCAGATCCCATAACCTGATGATACTGATTTGCATGTCTTTCCTCAAAGTGAGAGATGGCTTTAGCCCTACAGTGCCCTCGATTGCTGTAAAACATCCTCTATATATTTTTGGATACCTAGATCCAGAAGAAGATAGTCTTAGGGAAACATTTGCTAAAATATATACCATTGGTAATTATCCAGTGAGGCAATACAAACGGAAATTACAAAATTGTTTACATAATTTGTGAATATGAAGAAAATTCCCCTAAACGGCAATACAGTGAAATCTCTTTATAATGTTTTTCAAGGGACCACAAATTCTGAACACTGTATAGAGGAAAACGGTATAAAGAGGAAGGCTTCCAATTAATAATTATAGCGCATTACTGAAGATCGGGATACCACTAATCAGCTTTGACAAATGGTGCCATAGATGTCATTTTAAATTTTCACAACACTATAATGTGATATTCATTGCAAATGATCAATGTTTCAAATGATTAGTGTTTTGTAATTAAAACATAGGGCATAGTAGGGGAATGGGTGAAAGTAAATGATCAGTTTGTACTGTAAATGTTATAATAGATTCTTAAGATACGACATCATTGTCCAAAGCTGACAGGTGGTATCCCGTTCTTCAGTTGACCCAATTATAGGATATGAGCCAAATTTTGTTTATGATATATTGAATATATTACATAAAAACACAGTAACTGATACAGATTAAAAGAGAATTAGTTACAAAAAAATTACTTTAATAATTAAATTATGAAACGGAACTTAAATTTGCACAAAACTCTAGGAACCTATGAAATCTGAAAACCACATACCTATGATTTTTTAAAATATTCAAGCAAACATGTTTGTTTTCTATTTCTCCTAGACTCTATGGCAATCATTTCTTGCTCCAAATGAGCAAGTTGAACTACTGTTCTGTCCTCAAGTCTATGGGCCATCATATATCTCCTGAATGTTTCAAAGGCTTCAGCTGCCTTAGTATATGAAGGAACAGGGTCATCTTCCTTGTCACTGTCACTTTCACTTCCACTATTATTCTCCAAGCTTCTCTCTGCAGTCAGCTCCTCTCCTGTGGTTGTCACGTTGTCATCCACAGACACAAAGTCCTCAAAAGTGACAAAATCACTGCCTATTAATTCGTGAAACTCTTGCAAATCACTTGCAACATCTTCCACAGGAGCTGCCATCTCATTTTGATAGAATCCCGCTTTTGTGAAACAGTTTTTAATAGTTTCAGCACTGACTTCCCTCCATGAGTGCATAATTAAATTCATTGCCTGTAAAATATTCAGCTTCAGTTGTTAGCTCTGCTGGCTTCCCGTATTTCTTTGGTCTATCAAATTCAAGCCTTTTTTTACAAGTGCTGTCCTATATTTAACCTTAAGGGCTTGTGTTATTCCCAAGTCCAAAGGTTGCATATGGCTGGTGCATACATCTATCCACAAACAGCAGCACTTTTCTTGCAGCACTCCCCATTTTGGCATCAAATTCTCTGAAACCAAGTTCATAAAACTTCCTCCATTTCGTTGTAAGTCAATGGTTTCAAATGCATGCATTTCGAATTTCTACAATTCTCAAACCCTTCCATTATCGATGATCTGTTTTTCATAATAGTGTTGAGTGTTGAGGGGGCCAGTTCAAATTGCTTTGCTAGCTCCACGTGACCCACACCAGGAGGTGCCTCCACTTTTTTAATAACAGTAACCTTCTCTTCCAGAGAAATGTTCTTCCACTTTTCACTCATGTCCACTGATGAAAGCTTAAAAAAGAACATTATATCGAAGACACACTCTCACTAGACACATGAACTGTTTGCTGCTCAGCTCACACACCACTCTACGAATACAAAGAATCGACTAAAATGATGCCAAAAAGATGGCAAGCAGAATGTGTGTCACATGTCACATGACCGGGTTCTGCTGCTGACATACGAAACGTGCTGAGTGTGGGCTTCCTGAGCCAGTGCAAACTGTGAATCCACAAAACGGAAAACGATGCGTCTACATCCAGTCACTTAAACATTATAAAGAGGTAAATAATTGACCAGGGTTCCAAAAATATGAGTGTTACATGGAGGAAATTGTAATATAGAGGAAACACAGTAAAGAGGAAAATTTAACATTGTTTATATGGGTCGGGACTGAAAAAAAAACAGATGTAACATAGAGGAAAACATTATATGGAGGAACGTTATAAAGAGGTTTCACTGTAATTCGGTAATTATTTTACTTCATATATAAAGGGAGGCAGACAACACAAACAAATACTATGGTCCTATACAGTTCCTCTCTGTAGTTACCACTAATTGCTTAAGAAATTCATTAGGCTTTAAATAGGTAAAGGAGCAAGTTGGTATTAGAAGTGGTTGCTCCACAAGAGACTATGTAAAAGTTGTGTACAAAATTATAGAACTGAGCAATGACTATGAATTATCATTAGCAGTGTTGGGCAAGGAGACGTCTTATCAGCAAAACTGTTCTCAAAAGCCCTAGAGGAAATTTTCAGATCCTAAAGCTGGGAAATGGAGGAAAGAATATATGTTTGATGGAACTCATCTGAACTAATTACATTTTGCCAATGACAGTGTAGTATCTGCATTTAGTACAGATACACTCAAGCAATTAATTGGGAGTTTTCAAAGTACACCTGACAATCAATTGTTATAGGACTAAAATAGTATACCTGAAAACATTGAAAAGACAATAGTAGAAGCTAACAATAAAGCCATAGCATCAGTTTCTGATTTTTTTGTGATTAGGGCAGTTGAGGAAAAGAAACAGGAGAGTAAAGTGTGGATGTGCATAACTGAAAAGTGTAGTGCATGGAAAGGTACTTTCTTTGTGGCTTTAGAAGGTACCACTCTAATCTGTATAAGCTAATTAAACTCCTCTCCAAGAGGAATTGCTGCACAAGTGGCCTTTCATGATGGTATAATGTGCATCATTGTGTAAGTCGTAGCATGAATGCATTTCTTTTTATTACTCTGACAATGTTCATCACTAATACTCACTGTATAGACACTACTGATCCACCTATTTCAAAAACAAATCACCCCTCAGGACAGCGAGTGATCAGGGAGAAGACTAGCATTAAGTTTGGTTTGTTTATAGAGGACTACAAAAAAAAAAGTGACATGATGCGAGTATTCTGGAAGTATTTTTGGCTCTGTCATCTTTTTTTCCTTGAATTTTCTCTATTTGCATTATTTTTCGTTATTTTTAGTACCTCAAAAATGAATCAAAAGATTTGATACGAAAGAAATTAGTGTTTTGTTTGAAGCTTGCTTTTATTTTACTGTATTTCAGGTCCCATCTCAGACTCTTCATATTGATAGTGTCAACACTGCGATGGATTTACTGCCAGATTTCAAATTGAGCAAGTATTCATTTCAATTCCCACAGTGCAAGATAAGGTAAAAGAAAATTCTTAAAACAGTGCATCCAAAGGAAACCTGATAACCAAAATGCTATACACTTTCAATTGTACTCAAGAGCACTTTGCTCAGGAATAAGAAATATACTTGGACAATATTGTATCTAATTAATGCCTCCTTCCATCTTCAGATGTCTCTCTGAAGAATAGTCATTCACTAGCTGAAGTCTGTGCTGGATGACATGGGATTTTCTATCTTTAGTGATTGTGATGTCTGTATGATTTTCAAATTTAGCTTTCTTTCCTTAATTTAAATATTTTTGAAAGAATGAATTCAATGACATTTACCTTTGGTTCATAGACAGATATTTGTGATGTATTATTCAGCTACTTCTCATTCCTTCCAGTCGTTTATTCATTAATTTAGTCATTCAGGAACTAACCAGACCATTAAATGCTTTGTACCTTTGGGTGCAGTCTTACTATTTATGTGGAATACACCAGTTTCAGTTTTGTAGTCTTGTGTGGAATATATCAGTTTGAGTTTTGTAGTCTGTATGAACCATGGACCTTGCCGTTGATGGGGAGGCTTACGTGCCTCAACGACACAGGTAGCCGTACAATAGGTGCAACCACAAAGGAGGGGTATCTGTTGAGAGGCCAGACAAATGTGTGGTTCCTGAGGAGGGGCAGCAGCCTTTTCAGTAGTTGCAAGGGCAACAGTCTGGATGATTGATCTGGCCCTGTAACACTAACCAAAACAGCCCAGCTGTTGTGGTACTGTGAACAGCTGAAAGCAAGGGGAAACTGCAGCCGTAATTTTTCCCAAGGGCATGCAGCTTTACTGTATGATTAAATGATGATGACGTCCTCTTGGGTAAAATATTCCGGAGGTAAATTAGTACCCCATTCGGATATCCGGGGTGGGGGTGGGGGACTACTCAGGAGGACGTCGTTATCAGGAGAAAGAAAATTGGCGTTCTACGGATCGGAGCGTGGAATGTCAGATCCATTAATCGGGTAGGTAGGTTAGAAAATTTAAAAGGGGAAATGGATAGGTTAAAGTTAGATATAGTGGGAATTTGGTCAGGTGAATACAGGTTTATAAATACAAAATCAAATAGGGGTAATGCAGGAGTAGGTTTAATAATGAATAAAAAAATAGGAGTGAGGGTAAGCTACTACAAATAGCATAGTGAACGCATTATTGTGGCCAAGATGGACACGAAGCCCACGCCTACTACAGTAGTACAAGTTGATATGCCAACTAGCTCTGCAGATGATGAAGAAATTGATAAAATGTATGATGAGATAAAAGATATTATTCAGATAGTGAAGCGAGATGAAAATTTAATAGTTATTGCTGATTAGAATTCGATAGCAGGAAAAGGAAGAGAACGAAAAGTAGCAGGTGCATATGGAATGGGGGTAAGGAATGAAAGACGAAGCCGCCTGATAGAATATAGAATTTGGCACAGAGCATAACTTACTCATAGCTAACACTTGGTTCAAGAATCATAAAAGAAGGTTGTATACACGGAAGAACCCTGGAGATACTGACAGGTTTCAGATAGATTATATAATGGTAAGACAGAGATTTAGGAACCAGGTTTTAAATTGTAAGACATTTCCGGGGGCAGATATGGACTCTGACCACAATCTATTGGTTATGAACTGTAGATTAAAACTGAAGAAACTGCAAAAAGGTGGGAATTTAAGGATATGGGACCTGGATAACCTGACAAAACCAGAGGTTGAACAGAGTTTCAGGGGTAGCAGAAGGGAACAATTGACAGGAATGGGGGAAAGAAATACAGTAGAAGGAGAATGGTTAGCTTTGAGGAATGAAATAGTGAAGGCACCAGAGGATCAAGTAGGTAAAAAGACGAGGGCTAGTAGAAATCCTTGGGTAACAGGAGAGATACTGAATTTAATTGATGAAAGGAGAAAATACAAAAATGCAGAAAGTGAAGCAGGCAAAAAGGAATACAAACGTCTCAAAAATGAGATCGACAGGAAGTGCAAAATGGCTAAGCATGGATGGCTAGAGGACAAATGTAAGGATGTAGAGGCTTATCTCACGAGGGGGGGTCTATACAGGGGCAATGTTCTTGAGGACAATATTATGCAAATGGAAGAGGATGTAGATGTAGATGAAGATGAAACGGGAGATATGATACTGCATGAAGAGTTTGACAGAGCACTGAATGACCTAAGTCGAAATAAGGCCCCAGGAGTAGACAACATTCCATTAGAGCTACTGACAGCCTTGGGAGAGCTAGTCGTGACAAAACTCTACTATCTGGTGAGCAAAATGTATGAGACAGGCGAAATTCCCTCAGACATCAAGAAGAATATAATAATTCCAATCCCAAAGAAAGCAGGTGTTGACAGATGTGAAAATTACTGTAGTATCAGTTTAATAAGTCACAGCTGCAAAATACTAACGCAAATTCTTTACAGATGAATGGAAAAACTGGTAGAAGCCGACCTTGGGAAAGATCAGTTTGGATTCCATAGAAATGTTGGAACACGTGAGGCAATACTGACCCTACGACTTATCTTAGAACTACGTTTCTAACATTTGTAGACTTAGAGAAAGCTTTTGACAATGTTGACTGGAATACTCTCTTTCAAATTCTGAACATGGCAGCGGTAAAATACAGGGAGCGAAAGGTTATTTACAATTTGTACAGAAACCAGATGGCAGTTATAACAGTCGAGGGGCAAGAAAGGGAAGCAGTGGTTGGGAAGGGAGTGAGACAGGGTTGTAGCCTCTCCCTGATGTTGTTCAATCTGTACATTGAGCAAGCACTAAAGGAAACAAAAGAAAAGTTCGGAGTAGGTATTAAAATCCAAGGAGACGAAATAAAAACTTTGAGGTTCGCCGATGACATTGTAATTCTGTCAGAGACCGCAAAGGACTTGGAAGAGCAGTTGAACAGAATGGTCAGTGTCAGGTTATAAGATGAACATCAATAAAAGCAAAACGAGGATAATGGAATGTAGTCGAATTAAGTCTGATGATGCTGAGGGAATTAGATTAGGAAATGAGACACTTAAAGTAGTAAAGGAGTTTTGCTATTTGGGGAGCAAAATAACTGATGATGGTTGAAGTAGAGAGGATATAAAATGTAGACTGGCAATGGCAAGGAAAATGTTTCTGAAGAAGAGAAATTTGTTAACATTGAGTATTGATTTAAGTGTCAGGAAATCATTTCTGAAAGTATTTGTATGGAGTGTAGGCATGTATGGAAGTGAAACATGGACAATAAATAGTTTTGACAAGAAGAGAATAGAAGCTTTCGAAATGTGGTGCTACAGAAGAATGCTGAAGATAAGATTGGTAGATCACATAACTAATGAGGAAGTATTGAATAGAATTGGGAAGAAGAGGAGTTTGTGGCACAACTTGACTAGAAGAAGGGATTGGTTGGTAGGACATATTCTGAGGCATCAAGGGATCACCAATTTAGTACTGGAGGGCAGCGTGGAGGGTAAAAATCGTAGAGTGAGACCAAGAGATGAATACACTAAGCTGATTCAGAAGGATGTAGGCTGCAGTAGGTACTGCGAGATGAAGAAGCATGGAGAGCTGTATCAAACCAGTCTCAGGACTGAAGACCACAACAACAAGCAATGAGAACATCCTTTAAGAAACAACAGTTTGTGGATGGCATGCAACAGGGAAAAATAACTGAAACAGATGGGCAAGTGTGAATACATAACCCCACTTTCATGCTTAGTGGATCAATAAAATGCTGATGGAAAGGGATAGTTTTCCTTGAGGTCAGTAGTCACACACAGTGAATGATCTCACTGTTTTCTGTATTACAGTATGAAAAGTGAAAATGAGAGGTCCATGCACTGGTGGGACACTGCGACACACAATGCCGTAAAATGAATTTGTTGACAGGAGCACAAAACACAGGTCTCAGTTCTCATGTCTGCCCTATATCAATAGTAAAAGTGCCCTTTATCTCATAATATTCAGTTATTTCCTTTACCATAATATTGTTATGGCTCATTTTTGCATGATAAGTACCTTATTGATTTCTGTTGTGAGCCACAAAGTATTCAATAGAAAGTAAAATGCGGACACAATAGTCTAGAATTCTTCCTTGTGGCTCAGTAATATGAGAGATATTTCTAAATTTGAAGAGGACCAGCTGTTGAGTTTGATTGGTTCATTAACACTCATTTAGTTTTTAATTATTAGCACAGCAAATAGTTTTACACATGGTGGTCAATTTAGTGTGTGTGACTATTAAACTTTCTAAATATTAAATTACTAGGAACTTGCATGAAATTTCACCATTAACAGAAAGTTGCAAACATTGTTGCTACTCAAAGCATTTTGTAGTCTAGGAGGTTTGGTGTAACATAATTTCCCAGGAATGTCTTTAAAAATGCTTTATCATCCATATCCAAGGTCTCTCTCTCATTTCTGCACCCTGCCTTGGCCTCAGTTTCCAAAATGTGATACAACAATTTTTTGAAAATTGAAATGTTGATTAATACTGCATTGGTTCAAAGTGATGGTTGTTTACTTCCAATAAAGCTTATTTCTTACTTCAAAAACTAGTAAAATAACCCTCATTGCTTTTGATTTATTTATTGGTAAAACCTGCAAGTAGTCTTGATCCCAGACTTATGACTCAAATCCCAATTACTTCCAATAATTGACTGGATAAACTTCTTTTAATACCTGTGGAAGAGAACTGACTTTGTGATTCCTTAGCTGATATAATAACTTGCAAGCTCCATAATCTTATAACTTGACCGTGGGCTGATGCCCTGGGAACCTATAATTGTATAGGCAAATGATGTTATCATTGTTGTGATAACTTCTGGGTGAAAAATTTTTGTGCTTCATGTTTGCAGTCAAAATGATAGCGTGTCTCATCAAGGCATTGCACATGTAAATCAGGACTTTTCGTTAATGCTGAGTGAGTGCATGTTTGAGAATGTGAAAGAAGAATCAGTTGTCATGTATCATCAAGTCTATGACGCTATCATGCAACAGATAATGTAGCCATGACAAAATCTGATGTAATAACTGTTAGAAATGTATCTTCTTACCAAATTCGAGATATGGAGCAGTGTCTTCAAAATAGTCTGCAGCAAAACAGGAGGTATGGAAAAAGAGAAGGCTACTAGTCTACAACTACATCTACATCGATACCCCACAAGCCACTGAACAGTGCATGGAGGAGGGTACTCAGTACCACTGCTAGTCATTTCCTCTCCTTGGCCCCTCGCAAATAGAGTGAGGGAAAAACCTGCTGTGTTCTCTTATTTAAGAAGTGTTTAAGCCACTCTCATATCTGTGAACCTATGCCATATGCTTGTACTTTCATTAGCAGCCTGCAGTAGGGCACCGTGAAAATACTTTCTGGAAATCTAGAAATACGAAATCTGCCTGTTGCCCTTCACCCGTAGTTTGCTGTGTATCATGTGAGAGGTGGGCAAGCTGAGTGTTAACATGAGCAATACTTTCTAAAACCAAGCTGATTGGTGGACATAAGCTTCTTGGTATCAAGGAAGTTTATTATATTCAGACTGAGTAGTGTTCAAGGATTCTACAGCATGGAGAAGTTAGTGATATTGGTCTCTAATTTTGCAGGTGTGTTCTTTTATCCTCCAGACATACTGGAGTCACCTGTGCTTTTCTCCAATCACTTGGGACTTTGTGCTGGACGAGAGATTCATGATAAATGCAAGCTAGGTAAAGAGCCAATGCCATAGATTACTCTTTGTAAAATCGAACTGGTGATTTACTTACTTTTAAACCTTTCAGTTGTTTCTCTATGCCAGGGATACTTATTGTTATGTTGTCTGTACAGGAGTCTGTCCAGTTGTCAAATGACAGCATTTTTGTGGGATTGTCCTATGTGAACGATTTCTTGAATATGAAATTTAAACCTTTGGCTTTCATTTTGTTATCTTCAACACTCACATCAGATTGGTCAACAAGAGACTGAATGGAAGCCTCTGACCCACTTAGCGGTTTTACTCGAGATCAGAGTTTTCTCTTGTTCTCTACCAGATCTTTTTGCTAAGGTGAGATGGTTGTAGTAGGCTTCATGCATAGATCTTTTCACAGATGCACAAATCTCTACTAACCTTCACTTGTCATCATTTGTGTGTTGCATTTTGAACCGAGAGTGCAGCAGCCTCTGCTTTCTCACCAACTGCCGAATTTCATTATTAAATCACGGTGGGTCTTTCTCATCCTTTATTCACTTACTAGGCACATCTATCCAGACCATGATTTACCATCTGCTTAAACTTTCCCCGTAATTCCTCTACACCATTTTACTGGAACTAAGTTATGCCGATTCACTGTTTAAATGTGATACTAATAACTGCTTATCTGCTGTATGTAGAAGAAGAACTCTCCTAGCCTTCTTGACTGATTTATAAACTTTTGTAATCACAGTTGATATAACGACATCATGATTGCTAAATCCCGTTTCTATACTAACATTGTTGATAAGGTCCAGCCTTTTTGTAGCTACAAGGTCTAAGATATTTACACTGCATTTGGGCAGCCAAGCTAGCTGCTCAAGGTGGCGAAAACATGTTCGAAAGTATTTTGCATGACTGTCTGTGTGTACCCTCTGTAATGAATCCATAGACATCCTAGTCTATACCTGGTAGGTTAAAGTAATCTCCAACTAATATTGCATGATCTGGGTAGTTAAACACTGTTGTCTGTAGACTTCCTTTGGTTGACTGTAGAACTGTCAAAGTAGAATCGGGTAACCGGTAAAAACATCCAACAATTCACTTGGTTCCACCTACACCTGTTGTA
The DNA here is from genome assembly GCF_023864275.1 of Schistocerca cancellata. Lineage (NCBI taxonomy): Eukaryota > Metazoa > Arthropoda > Insecta > Orthoptera > Acrididae > Schistocerca > Schistocerca cancellata. The sequence goes on from NC_064632.1 coordinate 111,505,146, forward strand.
CACAACCAGATAACTTCATTGTCATACTCAACTTCTACCTCTGTAGAGACAGAGGCAATGTTTTTGTCAACTGCAATGAACACTCCCCTTCCTATAGCCTCCAATCTGTCTTTCCAATACACGTTCCACAATTCACTAAATATTTCAGAGTTTTCCAATTCAGGTTTAAGCCAGCTCTCGGTCCCAAGAATAATTAGAGTGCAAGAACTTTCCTGGAGGGCAGTAAATTTGGGAACTTTATTACAAATACTCTGACAGCTTACTGATAAAATTATGACAGTCAAAGTGTCTATATTCTGAACGCCGTTTGACTTCTCTTGTCACGTATCGCCTGGCAAGTTTTCATCAGAGCACCTCAAACTACTGCCTGGCCTTAAACAATCCTTGTGTGCGCTCCACTCCCCGAGAAGGTAGTTCCTTTGGTAGTGCACCCCTGACCTATCAAGGTGAGTCCTACAAACTCCACAAAATAAAGCAGATCTAGAAATCTGCAGCCAAGACCATCCCAGAGTTAAAGAAGCCATTGGTTGAGACCCTCCACTTAACTTCAAACCTAAGGCCCCCATAGATTCTGGGAACAATGCTGCAAATTGCAAGCTCTGCTTGCACCCCACGCACGGGGCCAGCAGCCTTAATCTCCACATCATGGATGAGGCTGCTGTTAGACATACCAAGTGCACAATGGCTTTCTTTCCAGCCCTGAAGGCTATCTGTCTAAAGGACTCCATAACTCTCCTAACTTTGGAGCTCACAGTAACCAGTAGACCCCTCCCCCTGTGTTTGAGGTATTAACAACATTTGTATGGATTTCTAAATGAACTGACCATAATCCTTTAACACACAGTCATCAGACCATTAAATAAAAAGAGCTACTGTATTCAGCCAAACATTAACACAATAATGACTGACCTTCGACTAAAAATACTAAAGAAGACAGTAGATGTATTACAAAATACCTTTTCGTAAGAATTAATACAGTAGTACACATGTAGTGTTGTCTAGTATATTTACCCTTTACTGTGCCCAGTTATCTGCAGATCTTAGTCACCGAAGATTTATTTTCTACTGCTTCAAATCTCCTATTTCTTCCTGGATTGCTTCTGCCTTTTTGGGGCATTTGTTAAAACTCTGGTAAGTTTCACATTTAACTCTTCCACTTACAGACAATGTCAGTACAGAAATGGGGTTTAGTGATCATGATGTCATTATAGCAACTGTGATTACGAAAGTCAATAAATCAGTAAAGAAGGCTAGGAGAGTGTCTGCTAGATACACAGCAGGTAAGCAGTTACCAACATCTCATTTAGACAGTGACTTGGCATCACTTAGTTCCAGTAAGATGGATGTACCTGTAGAGGAATTATGAGCAAAGTTAACGCAGATTGTAAATCATGGTCTTTAAAGTTATGTGCCTAGTAAGTGGATCAAGGATGGAAAAGACCCACCATGTTTTAATAACAAAGTTTGGCGTATGCTGAGGAAGAAGACACTGTTGCACTCTTGGTTCAAAAGGGAACGCATAAATGTTGATAAGTGAAAGTTAGTAGAGATTTGTGCATCTGTGAAAAGATCTATGCGCGAAGCGTACAATAACTACCAAAGTAAGGTATCCACCACAGGCCGTCAAGAAAAGAATGCTCAGGTATGCAAAGAGCTTTAAGTTTATTTTAGTCAAGATAACACAATGTTCCTTTGTTAAAGACAGTTGGAAACGGTCACAAGCAAAATAAATCTTCTTGTTTTAACACAGACAGTGCTTGAGGCAGAAGGCACATCACTGGTGAATAAACAGAGTTCTAAACTGAAATCTTTGTGTGCTAGGTACCAAAACGAAGTCTTGAAGGTGCCTGTCAGGCAGAGTTCATAACAATAAATGTACTAAGTTTGGTGAAACCAGTTATAAGTATGAACCCAGAATTATTACAAATCTGCTGATCACTCACCACCTCGGTTCCATATCTTCTTCCTGACAGGTCACATTGTAGGTTGCAGGATGAGAAGACTGGCATGGGCAGCAATGATGGCATAGTGATGGTTCTGGAGTGAGCTCTTGATGGATGAAATATGACTGCATTCGGCACCTGGCCCTGGTGCTCAGGTCCTGAGTACCAGCTGAAGTACAGCCCCAGGCCTGGTATACAGCTTGTCCTACTTCCTGTCATATGGCCAAAAGAATGTCCATGGGGCCAGTGTACTCTGACAGCACTTTGTCTGCTGTCTGGTGGCCATGTGGAGTGTGGCAGCCTTCTTGGGTCATCTGCTAAGAAACCGACTGCCCAAGTAACTTGGATGTACTGTACGTTGCTGACAGAGTAGGTTTAAGCCCACGATAGAGCAAATCTTCCCCACCCCACCCGCACCCCGTGGCTTCCTGGCAGGGGAGCAAAGACTGTAGTCCCATGAACTGTCCTTGGCTTGCATCCGTTGCCCAACAGCTGTGGATGTAACTGGGGAGGCGAGGTGCACCTCCGTGGGCATCAGAGATGGCTGTGCTGGTGGTCAGATAACTCCTCTGAAGGAACCATTGTTGGGTGCAGTTGACTTGTGCAGGCATTGTTTGGAAGAGGAGGCTGAGAAGGCCCAACCCCTGGAACAAAAAAGGAAGGTAAACTCATGTGTTCAAAAAGTGGAATGTGGTGAGACCACAACTGGTTAATATGTTTATGGCAAACGGTACTGTCTGGAAGCTTTACTTCCACTGCAGTGTGGTCCAGAAGTTGGGAAATGTCAGCTGGGAGCCATTGTTGACAGTCTTCAGAAAATACAAAGGTCCACACAGGATTGAGGATGGAAAACCTGTGGCGGCGGATGGACTTCAAGTGTATGAGGGGGCTGGAATTGGAAGAAGTGTAGAGAGTTGTGTGCTGTGAGGTGTGAGGACGGCCATGAAGTTTTTTGCCCTGGGTTGACCCTTCCTGAAGTGTGGAGTGGTAAGATGTTGGATGTGTTGGTCATTCGAGAAATTTGAGAAATACCATAACCCACATCTATGACTTCCACCAGGAGTGTCCCAAGAATGGCCCAGCAAAGGCCAGGTGTAGTAGCCTGGACCAAGGTATTGGCATGAAAGAAGAAACGTGGCGGAGCAGCTTTCTTGCTGTGGCAGGTAGAGCAGACCTCAACCATGCAGGTGATGGCAGCATACATTCACCTCCAATACACATGCTGGTGGGCTAAATGCTGTGTGAGGACCAGTGTTTGACATGTAGTGAGGAATAGGTATGTTGTTGGAGAGCAGTCATGATGATGACCTTGATGTGGCCGTCGTCCCCCCTGGAGTGTGGAAATCTCATGATAGTGATGCCAGTACACCTGGACCTACGGATTTGGAAAGCACTGATGGTCTTGGAGTCAATTATATAATGCCAGGTGAAGAATCTCGTGGAGCACTGGGTCCTTGGCTGTGAGACGTGTGATGAGCTTGGTGTTGAATGGAAGGCAGGCCATTGCATCTTTGGCATCTCATCCAGATGGAGGCAGACCTGGATCAGCAAGGATGGACACTTTCCAAGAGACAAACATGAGAGGAGATTCGCATTAGCATGATGAGATGAAGAATGGAATTGAATGTCATTGTCGGCACTAGACAAAAACAGGGCCCAACACCAAAGGCAGCACACTGTCAGTGTTGGAAGAGCAGCATACCCCTTTAAAAGGTGAAATAAGGGCTTTTGGTCAGTTAAAAGGATGAAGTGATGGCCATATACACAGTGGTGAAAATTTTTGAGGCCAAATATACTGGCCAGAGCTTCTTTCTCAATTTTGCTGTAATTGCATTGGACTGCAGCAGGGTCTTTGACACAGACACTATGGGACATTTAACCCCATTGATGATACAGGATAAGACGTCCCCCACCTCGAAGTCAGGGGCATCTGCTGCCAAGTGGAGAGGTTTGGCGGGGTCATAGACTGTCAAACAGGTAAGCTGGAGGAGGATACGTTTCACAGTGTGAAGTGCTATCCAGTGGATATTTTTTGCAGCTGAGGTGATGTGAGGGTTCAGCTATGGCTGCAGCATGTAGAATAAATTTACGATAATACTTGAGAAGGGGGGGGGGGGGGGTTAGTAGGAAGGTGTTATATAGTCTCCAGCTTCCACATACTGTGGGTTAGGGTGAATGCCTGAGGAACTGAAAAGGTGGCCTAAACATTCAAACTGGGGAGTGACAAAACAACTCTTACCATGAGAAGTGCACAGAAGTTGTTGGCCAGCCCCCGGGTGTTGTTGCAGGCTGCCAAAATGTCATCCAAGTAATTTGCCATGCCCGGGACCTGACGTGTAAGGCACTCCAGGTACCACTGAAAAATTGCCAGTGCTCTGGTGATGCTGAAAAAAAGCCATGATAATTGGAAGAGACTGAACAGTTTGTTGATAACCAAAAAATAAGGGGTTCTGCATCTTGCAAAGCTGGAAATACAAATCCCTTACATTGATGCTGGAAAACATCTTGCCACTGGAGTGGCAGGCAAGGACCTCCTCAACCCTAGGAATAGGATAAACAGTGGTAACTGACGAGACATTGATGGGTGGACTTAAAATTGCTGCAGATTCACAGTGCCCCATTAGGCTTCTCAGCGATGACTATGGAGGAGGCCCACTGACTTTTGAGTACCAGAGAGAGAATGCCTTCATCCTGGAGCCGCTGGAGCTCCTGTTGAAGCTTGTCACATGCAGTGAAGGGACATTTCTGAATTTATGTCATTTTGGTATTGCAGGTGGTAGGAGGACAACATGCATCTCAAAATCATTGAACCCTGAGGTGTGGTCAGAGAAGACTGGACTAAAGTTTGATAAAGCTTCGAGGGGGCATTAACCCCCAAAGAACTGACAGTGCAGTTGGGATCATGAATGTCAAGGCACAGTGCATGAAATAGATCAATGTCTAAGAAGTTGATAGCACATGGTACATCCAAGACCGTGATCTTGGCCCAAAAGGGAGGTCCATTTGTGTTGTACCTGGGCCATAAAGAATCTGCTAACCTTGACAAGGTCATTGCACTAACTGTGCAGAGAGGTTGAAAAACAGTGTCTTCATTTTGACAGTTGCCATCTCTCCTCCACCAAAAAATCAATCCCATACAGCTTGGCCGCCTGGGCAGGGCATATCTGTAGAGACAGGAACTCCCTTTCCCCGTGTCTCACCAAACCCTTCACAGACAGGCACTACCTCAGGACTTTCTCCACAAACAGAATTCCTGTCTAATTTTCCCACTTACCCTCAATCCTCTCACCACCCTTGAAGAATTAGCTACAAAAGAGCATCCTCCTCATCATGCAATGCCATCTTGGACTGGAACAACTCAACCACATCCTTCATCATGGCTTTGACTATCTAACATCATGTTTCAAATGCGGAACATCCTACCCAAGATCTTTTTCACCCCTCCTAAAGTGGTGTTCCATTGTCCACTAAATCTCCAAACATCCTAGTCCATACCTATGCCACTCCCAATCCCAACCACTTGCTACAGGGAACATATCCCTGTGGAAGACTGATGAGCAAGACCTGCCCAATCCATCCACCCAGCCCTTCCTATTCCAGGCCTTTCACAGTCTTATGTTACCCCATCAAAGGCCGGGTGACCTGTGAAAGCAGCCACATCATGTACCAGATCTCCTGCAACTACTGCAGCTTTTTGTATTAGCATGACTACCAACCAGCCGTCTAACAGGACAAACGGCCATTGACAAACTGTGGCCAAGAGCAAAGTAGATCACCCTGTGCCACAACACGCAGCAGAACATAACATGCTTTATTTCAATTCCTGCTTCACAACATAGACCACCTGGATCCTCCCCTCCACTACTACCAGCTTTTCTGAACTTCACAGTCGCAAGTTAGGCTTATAACACATGTCTGCTCCCGGATTTCATCCCAGCCTCAACCTATGGTAACCTCTCCCTTTTCATGGCACCCACCCTCAATGTGTGCTACCCTCTGTCTACACACCTTTCCCCTTTCCTGCTCTTCTCCATTTTCATTCCCTGTTTTTCCCCACACACCCCACCTCCTGCCACATAGTCCATGTGTGCCCTGCTAGATAGTGCCATTCTTTCCCTCTGCCCATACACTGCTATGTCTCCCTCTTTGCTCCAGGTTGCTAGTCATGTGACAGTCACATGTCAGTTGGAACAGCCAGTGGTACCAATCATGTGTGCATGAGGAATGGCTGCTTGTGTGAATGTGTGTGTAATGTGTAACACCAGTCTTTTCGTTGTGCCTGTAAACAACTCAGTCAGTCATCTGTATGGTGAATAGGAATCTGCCCTTTTCCTAATATTGTTAATAAACGTATACCATGTGTACACAAAATAATCAAATTCTTATTCATTCTGTATTTCACTAAATTTTATTAATCACAATGTAACTTGTCTGATGATGACGAGTATATTTGGTTCATAAGACAACATTTTATTTAAAGAAATATTCGTCATATCTGCAAAGTGTGCACATCAAAGTTCAATGCTGCTAGAGATTGTATGTTTTGAGATTGACATAGCTTACTTAAATGCCTTCATTTTTCATTTCAAACAAATGTTTCACTTTCCCTGCAAACTTGTGTTTCAAAATTTTCATGTTCCAGAATGTTCCAATCTTAAAATGCAATTCTTTCCAAAATCCAATGTTATGTTGTAGTAGCCCCGGTATTTCTTTTTCTGTAAATGTGAACTTCTACTGAAATATGTGTTAGTTCATTAATTATCCCAATTAGAAAATATAGCTTTCTAGAAAATTCTTGGTGACCCTTTCGAAATCCCTGTGCACCTTAAAGCTTCTCTTTCATAAAGTAGTACCTATAAGTTTCTTGTTTTCTAATAATACAGCTTTTGTTTGGACCAATTTACTCCATTGCCTATTATATCATTGTATCTTTAATTTTTTATATCTTTCATGTTAATATCCTAAATGTAATTGTCCCATATTTTACTATTTTGTGGTTTCTGCAATACATGTGTCATCTCCCCCCACCCCGCCCCCCCACCCCTGCGGGTTCGGGGGTAGGAATAGGCCCGCGGTATTCCTGCCTGTCGTAAGAGGCGACTAAAAGGAGTCCCTCCCCCTCAAGGGGGTAGTTTGCGCCTGCGTCCGGAGACGGACGGTTCCACGACTTATATTTGTGGCCATTTTGGTTTTTCGCTTATTCCGGTTTCTTCCTTCCTTTGTTTGGTTCCTTTCTTTGTCCTTCTCCCTCTCACTGTCTTCCTTACTTTTTACCTCGCCTTCTTCTCCTCGCCTTCTTCTCCTCGCCTTCTTCTCCTCGCCTTCTTCTCCTCGCCTTCTTCTCCTCACCTTCTTCTCCTCGCCTTCTTCTCCTCGCCTTCTTGTCCACCCTCTGGTCTCCGGCTCGTCGTTTGAGACAGTCTGTCCTTTCTCTCCCTCTCTCCCGTTTTTTTTTCCTCTTCTTCTTTCCTCCCTGTGCATGCTTGAAGGCCGACCCACGCGTTCGCACGCGTAGCTGGTGACGGGGTAACGCGTGATTCCCTGCCCTGGGTAGACAAGTAAGGCACGCACGTACCCCCTGGTAAAGGCCAGGCCCAGGGAGGGGTGATTGCCTGAGCTGACACCTTCCGACCATGCCGATTGGTCCCTCCGTCGGTTTCTCGGGAGGTGTGACCTGAGGTGTAAACATTCACCTGAGATGGGAGTGTCGTCTGAGAGGGTCCCCACAAGGAAGGAGTGCACCATCGGAGATGCTGGCAATCATGGGGGATTCCTCCGCAATGGATTTCTCTTCTTCTTCTCTCTCAACTTCTGCCCAAAAACGGAAACTTGACCAGCCACCAGTGACAAAAGTACTATTGCCTGCCCCAAAGTTCCTCGTAGTTTGTAGATCTGAGGACGGAAAGGATTTTTCATCTGTCAACCCTTTCGTTATCCAGAAGGGCGTAGATGCCATAGCCGGATATGTCAAGTCTTGTACCAGGTTGCGTAACAGTACCTTGTTAGAAACTGAGAGCGCCTTTCAGGCACAAAAACTGCTTTGGGCCACACTCTTGTACACGTTCCCTGTCCGGGTGGAGGCTCACCGCACTTTGAATTCGTCGCGTGGTGTGGTATATACTAGCTCACTCGACGGATTGACTGATGAGGAGATTCAGTCTTTCCTCGCTGAGCAGGGCGTGACGGCTGTCCATAGGGTCATGAAAAAGGTCAACAATGACCTTGTACCGACCCGGACACTTTTCTTGACTTTTGATAGTGTTCAGCTGCCGTTGCGCATCAAAGCGAGCTACTAGGTTATTTTTGTTTGCCCCTATGTCCCGACACCTACGCGCTGCTACCTGTGTCAGCGTTTTAATAACACTCACCAGTCTCGTTCTAATGCGGCTAAATGTGTCACTTGTGGCAGGGACGCCCATGAGGGTGACTGTCCACCTCCGTCTCCTCGTTGCGTGAACTGTCAGGGTGACCATGCAGCGTCAATCTGTCCCATCTACAAGGATGAACACTGTATACAGGAAATTTGGGTCAAAGGGAAAGTGTCCACCTCTGCTGCTCGCAAGCTATTTGCTAGTAGGAAGCCCACACTGCTCCCATTGGGGAAATACAGTACTGTCCTCGCCTCACCTCTCTTCAGACTGCCAGGGAGGTGTCGACGCAGACATGCGATCTGACCTTTAGCACTATGGTCGTTCATTCGTTCGTTCGGCCAGTGCTAAGATCGCCCAGTCAACGTCTCCTCTTCCTCCCGTCACCCCTAAGACACAAGCACCTTCATCAGCTTCTACCAAGACTAAGACCCAGAAGTCAGATGCACGGGCCTTCAAGAAGGAATCGTCCCATGCAGACTTCCTACGTACCTCAAACTCCCAGCCATCGACCAGTACTTCCACTAAACGACCTTCCAAGAAGGCTCATAGGAAGCAAAGTTCTCCTTCTCCGCCAATGCGCGTTTCTTCTCCTGTGCCACCCAGCAGTTGCCGCCCCAGGCCGTAATCCGTTTCGCCTGGCCGCACCGCTGGTAGCCGAACATCTGGCCATTCACCGGTGGAGGAAGCTCCCCCTCCCAGCTATCTTAACAAGATGGCCGACGAACATATTGAACAAATGGGCGATGACTCTCCGCCTATTGATAGCGGCGGCAATGCTCGCTCGAAGCCAGGCCATCAGCGGCCTTCGAGGTGACCCTTTCTTGCTTCTTCTTTTTCTTTTTCTTCTCATGATGGCACTTCTTCATTGGAATATTCGCAGCATTCACTCCAATCGAGAGGACTTAAAGTTGCTGCTACACTTGCACTGTCCGCTTGTCGTAGCTCTCCAGGAAACGAAGCTATGCCCATGCGATCAAATTGACTTGGCACACTATGCCTCTGTGCGTTTTGACCTACCCCCTGTGGCAGGTATTCCGGCTCATGGAGGGGTTATGTTGCTGGTCCGGGATGATATTTACTACGATCCTATTACATTGCACACCGACCTGCAGGCAGTTGCTGTCCGAATTACTCTCCCCACTTTTACATTTTCCATTTGTACCGTTTACACTCCAGCGTCGTCTGCCGTTACCAGGGCAGACATGATGCAAGTTATTGCTCAGCTACCTGCACCATTTTTGTTGACTGGTGACTTCAATGCCCACCACCCCCTTTGGGGCTCTCCAGCATCCTGCTCCAGAGGCTCCCTGTTAGCAGACCTTTTCAACCACCTCAATCTTGTCTGCCTCAATACTGGCGCCCCTACTTTTCTTTCGGACACAACTCACACCTATTCCCATTTAGACCTCTCTATATGTACTTGCACGCCAGTTTGAGGGGACTGATGACCCTAGATGTTAAGTCCCATAGTGCTCAGAGCCATTTGAACCACACCGGTTTGAGTGGTACGCACTTTCTGATATGTAATCGAACAACCACTTCCCTTGTGTTACTCATTTCCTGCATCATACCCCCTCTCCGTGCTCAACTAGTTGGAACATCTCCAAAGCAGACGGGGGGATGTTCTCTTCCACGGCGACCTTTCAGGATCAAACCTTCGCAAGCTGCGATAGTCAGGTTGCACACCTCATGGAAGTCATTCTCACTGCTGCTGAATATTCCATCCCTCACACTACTTCTTCTCCACGCTGCGTTCCGGTCCTCTGGTGGACCGCAGCATGTAGAGACGCTTTACGTGCTCGTCGATGTGCTTTAAAGCACCTTTAAACGCCACCCTACGATGGTGAATTGTATCCATTATAAACGATTACATGCGCAGTGTCGTCGTGTTATTAAAGAAAGCAAGAAAGCCAGCAGGGCTGCTTTCACAAGCACCTTCAACAGTTTTACTCCTTCTTCTGTTGTCTGGGGTAGCCTGCGCCGGCTTACAGGCACCAAGGTCCACTCACCAGTTTCTGGCTTGACAGTCGCGAATGGCGTCCTTGTGGCCCCTGAGGATGTCTCCAATGCGTTCGGCCGATTTTTCGCAGAGGTTTCGAGCTCCGCTCATTACCACCCTGCCTTCCTCCCCCGAAAACAGGCAGAGGAGGCTAGGCCACCTAACTTCCGCTCCTCGAATTGTGAAAGTTATAATGCCCCATTCACCATGCGGGAACTCGTAAATGCACTTGCCCGGTCACGGTCCTCCGCTCCAGGGCCTGATTCTATTCATATTCAGATGCTGAAGAACCTTTCTCCTGCGAGTACAGGTTTTCTTCTTTGTACTTATTATCGCATCTGGATTGAGGGTCATGTTCCCACATGCTGGCAGGAATCTATTGTTGTCCTGATTCCTAAGCCGGGAATGGACAAGCACTTGCCTTCCAGTTATTGACCGATCTCCCTTACCAGCTGTGTCTGTAAGATGATGGAATGAATGGTTAACTCTCGTTTGGTTTGGCTGCTCAAATCTCGTCGCCTACTTACAAATGTACAATGTGGATTTCGTAGGCGCCGCTCTGCTGTTGACCATCTGGTTACCTTGTCGACCTTTATTATGAATAACTTCTTGCGGAAGCGCCCGACTGCGGCTGTGTTCTTTGATTTGGAGAAGGCTTATGACACCTGTTGGAGGACGGGCATTCTCCGCACCATGCATACATGGGGCCTTCGCGGTTGCCTCCCTCTTTTTATTCGTGCCTTTTTAATGGATCAACAGTTCAGGGTACGTGTGGGCTCTGTTCTGTCCGACGCCTTTTGCCAGAAGAATGGGGTGCCACAGGGCTCAGTTTTGAGTGTTGCTCTCTTCGCCATACCAATCAATCCAATAATGGATTGCCTCCCAGCTGATGAATCAGGCTCCCTTTTCATGGACAATTTTACCATCTATTGCAGCGTACATGTTTCCTGGAGTGCTGTCTTCAGCATTGTCTTGACCGTCTGTACTCCTGGAGTGTCGCCAGTGGCTTCCATTTTTCTGCCGAGAAGACGGTCTGTATTAACTTCTGGTGCTACAAAGAGTTTCTCCCACCATCCTTACGACTCGGTCCCGTTGCTCTCCCATTCGTGCAGACAACAAAATTTTTAGTTCTTACATTTGACAGGAAACTTAGCTGGTCTCCACATGTGTCATATTTGGCTGCCCGTTGTACCCGTTCTCTAAATGTCCTCCGTGTTCTCAGCGGTATGTCGTGGGGAGCGGCTCGAACCATCCTACTTCGCCTATATCGGTTGATTGTCTGCACAAAGCTGGATTATGGGAGCTTCGTATACTCCTCTGCACGGCCATCCAACTTACGCCGCCTCAACTCTATACAACATCAGGGTTTACGTCTTGTGATCAGAGCGTTCTCTACTAGTCCCGTCGAGAGTCTTCGTGCTGAAGCCAGTGAATTGCCACTAGCCTACCGGCGCAATATACTGTTTTGTCAGTATGCCTGTCGGCTATTGTCAATGCCCGACCACCCGTCTTATCATTCTTTTTTTGATGACTCTCTCGACCGTCAATACGGGTTGTATGTCTCTGCTCTGCTACCCCCTGAAGTTCGCTTTCGTCGCCTCCTTCAGCACCTTGATTTTTCACTCCCTGCAACCTTTCTAGAGGGCGAGAGCCAAACGCCACCTTGGCTCCAGGCTCAGGTTCGCGTTCACCTTGACCTCAGCTCGCTCCCAAAGGAGGTTACCCCAGCTTCGGTATACCGCTCCCGGTTTGTCAAACTTCGTTTGAAGTTCATTAATATGATCTTCATTTATACAGATGGCTCTAAGACTAATGACGGTTTCGGGTGTTCTTTTATTGTCGGGGCACACAGTTTTAAATACCGGCTCCATGGCCATTGTTCAGTCTTCACAGCTGAGCTATTTGCCCTCTACCAGGCTGTTCTTTACATCTGCCACCACCGACATTCTGCTTATGTCATCTGCTCTGATTCCCTGAGCACCATCCAGAGCCTCAGTTATCTGTTCCGGTTCACCCTTTCGTGCACCGGATCCAACGCTATCTTCAGCAGCTGGTGGATGACTGTTCTGCGGTTACCTTTATGTGGGTTCCTGGCCATGTCGGTATCCGTGGGAATGAAGCTGCAGATGCCGCGGCCAAGGCTGCGGTCCTCCAGCCTCGGACAGTTCTTGTTGTGTCCCTTCATCTGATTGTAGCAGGGTCATTTGTCAGCGCATTTTATCACTGTGGCATGCCGATTGGGCTACACTTACGGACAACAAGCTTCGGGCCTTGAAACCTCTTCCCATGGCTTGGACAACCTCTTCACGCCCTTCTCGGTGGGAGGAGGTCGTTTTGGCCTGATTACTAATTGGACACTGCCGGTTCAGCCATCGCCATCTGCTGACGGCTACGCCGGTGCCATTCTGCCCATGTTGGCAATTGCTGATGGTACGCCACATTTTAACATCCTGTCCGAATTTTAATACACTGCGCATTGATCTTGGCCTGCCATATACTCTGGATGCCATTTTAGTGGATGACCCAGGAGCAGCTGCTCGCGTTCGTTTTATCCACTTGACAAACCTGTCTAAGGACATTTGATTATGCTGTTTTTTTTAATCCTATGCCTGTTAATATGTCTTTTATAATGTTGTCCCTTTTAGTTGCTGTTTTAACTGTGTGCTTCGCAGTGCATTCCTAACTTAGTCTGGGCGCTAATGATCATTGTAGTTGTGCGCCCTAAAACCAAAAAAATAAATAAATAGTGTCATTTCACACAAAGCCATAGTCAGTAATGGGCAAGTGTTCAGTCGGCACAATTACTATGCCAGCTAGTCAGTCAGTCAGTGTTCAGTAGTCTAAATGTATAAACGTGTCAGTTCTGATTATGTAAATAGTAATCAACAAGTTCGCAATCTACACTGATAGGAAAAAAATCACAACACTAAAAAAAATTGATTTAGAGTAATTAGATTTCAGAATACATTTGCCTAGGTAACATATTTAAGCAATTAACATTGCGAGATCACAGGTTAATGTATGCCTGAGATAAGCCAATGCGAATGTGAAATTCTGATACATTAATAACAGGTGTAATTGCCAGAATGTTGAGTTTGTGTGATGAAGTTCCATGCCTATTGCACTTGGCCGGGCAGTACCTGGACATTTAATGCTGTTTGTGGATGACATTGGAGTTGCTGTCTGATGATGTCCCATATGTGTTCGATTGGAGACAGATCTGGTGATCAAACAGGCCAAGGTGACATGTTGATACACTGTAGAGCATGTTGGGTTACAGCAGTGGTATGTGGGAAAAGTGTTACCCTATTGGAAAACGTCTCCTGGATACTGTTCTCGAATGGTAGCACAACAGGTCGAATCACCAGATTGACGTACAAATTTGCAGTCAGGTTGCATGGGGTATCCACAAGAATGCTCATTCTGTCATACGAAATTGCACCCCAGACCGTAACTCCAGGTGTAGGTCCAATGTGTCTAGCATGCAGAGATGTTGGTTGCAGGTACTCAACTGGCCTCCTCCTAACTGAATCGTGATCATCACAGGCAACAAGGTGAATCATCTTACATCAGAAAATGCAACAGACCTCCCGTGGTCTCTCACTTGACACCAATGAAATTGCAAATGGCCTTGGTTTGGGGGTCAATGGAATGCATGCTACAAGACGTCTGGCTCGGAGCTGTCCTTGAAGTAACCAGTTTGTAATGGTTCGATGCACAATGGTAGTGCCACTTGGCTGTCTAGACTCCAGTGTTCTTGCGACTGTACATTCCCCAGACCACTGCTGTCAGCAGTCATGTAAAGTGGCTACATTCCTGCTAAGTCTTTCCGAAATATCGCAGAAGGAACATTAGCTTCTCGTAGCCTTATTACACGACCTCGTTCAAACTCAGTGAGGTGTTTATAATGGTGTCTTTGTTGCCTTTTTAAAGGCATTCTTGTCTAACATCAGCTCACCATGTCCAGTTTCAAAGGTAACTAATGCTCATGACTGTTACAGTGTGTATTTAAAGGAAACCTGATTTGCATCATCATAGTGGCACTACTAGTACTACTCTTGTGTGACTGGTGTGAAATATGAATAGTCATTATCTTTCAGATGTAGAAACATGCCTACCAACTTCTGTTTATGTTGCACAACTTCTCCTTGGTGCTGTGATTTCTTTTCCTGTCAGTGTATGTTCATTATCTAGTTTTCATCAGTCATGAATTTGTTTTCAATGATATTTCTACTAACTGGTGTAGCTTACTGATCTGTGTTAAGACAGTGATCCTCATACATTCTAAAAAGCTGATGATGGAAACTGAACTTAGTGCTAATAAATATGGAGAGACTGAAAAGAAAATACTGCAGTGTTGTGTACGTTATTTAATAGCTCTTGTCACATCCAAAAGCCATAGGACGAAATTATAGAAGAAACAGGTTTGTAAACACTTCAAACTGTGATAAGGGACAATTTCATTGCTTTTTCTGGCTAGCTAAAATGTTTCGCAAAATGCTGGGTTCTGAGTGACCACCATGTTTGTAGTGTACTTTTGTACTTCTCTCATTTCTCTATCTTTTGGTGTGTGTGTGTGTGTGTGTGTGTGTGTGTGTGTGTGTGTGTGTTTGCTGCTTTTGTTTAAGATATTTTCAAACCATATATAGTATGTTTCTTTTTAAAGAATATTTAAAAGTAATTTATTATGGTCATATCATTCTGTTTTCATGCCAGCAAATCAACTCAAGATGTTTTAAAGATTGTTTTCGATATACTGGAGGAAGCAACACAGCGCACTGACTTCTGTGCTGTGAGGCTGTTTTACACTGCAAGAAATGTTTTTGAATTGTATCGAGCTGTTGTTCCAACATATCATGCAAAGTTCTTAGAAACAATTCCTCAGCAAGTTGGTAAGCATCTTTCTCATTTTTTGTTATTGTTTACAATGTCAGTAGATGTACAGTAAATAAAAGTGCACTCCCTTTTTTAACAACAAAAACGAAAAAAAAACTTGTACAATCTGCAAGTAACTTCTTGTGATTAACCAATATCCATTTTTAGCTTCATTGCTGTACATATTTTATCTAATGCAGCATTGTTTTTTACTCAAGCCTGGTACATTCTCCTGTCATAGATTCTAATGTATTCTGCACTTCCAGGAAATCTGTTTTTACGTGCACTTTCACTTCTCTAAAGTGATTTTTGTTTGTGGCAGCTGGCGTCTATTAATGATCAGTTAGCTCTTTGAATGATATATTAAAGTTGAATCGTGCTTCCCCAGACTTGTGGACCTACACGCTTCTGTATTTACCCCTTTTGTTTCCCAAGTGATTTCTTTATCACTCATGCCTGGTTTACATTATAGGATAATCATCAAAACAAGTTGTGAGTGACAATTAATCAATTCAAATAACTGGCTCTTTTTGACTATCACAAATGTTGACAGCAGCAGAGCTGTAGTGCATGCAAAATAATGTGGCTGGTAGATGTGCAGACAGCAGGGCAAGTGTGCGAAGAGTGGTAGTGGTGGGGGTCACAGACAGGCTGTCAGTGCTCTTTGGGGGAAATGCTGAGTGCTGGAGGAGAAGAGCCATTCTAAACAGAAACCTACACTTATATTTTTTGTAAATATTATGTGGAGTCCCTCCATGCCCACACTTGCTTGATGACCATCAAAAAATGATACACTCTCACCTCTGCTTTGCTTAGAATCTTAAAAGAATTCTACTGAAAATGTGACAAAAGCAGCAATTTATTTTCACCAGACTTGTTAACTGTTTGTACTAACTGTTTGTACCTTTCAGAGAAGTGTCATGAGTCACGAATTTTGAGTAAAACCTACATTTCCCTTGTTGAAGCATTAAAATTTGCTTCTTTTGTCAAAACACAGGGAGTTTACACAATGTCACCCCATCAACTTATTGTGTAGATACAGATTGAGAGATTATTCTGAAACAGTGATTTATTAAGTGAGGAACTGAGGACAAATAAGGTTGATAGCTTCTGCAAAAGCATGTCTGTGGTACAAAAGTAAATGTTTAATATCTTCACTTACATTGTTCCCAAACCTGTAGCATTTCTCATTTCACCAGATATTGATGCCTCTTACAAGTTACATTCTCTCATTAAAAAAAGTCAGTAGTTTGTGGAGTAACAGAATATATAATGAGGTTTATGTAACAACCATATGGCAAACTACTCTCCTCTTTGCATGCCGTCATTTGCCAAAATCTTGTTTTGGTGTCCCAGACTATTTTAGATATGAGGAAAGTTGTGGACATTTCATCCTGGCTTTATCACTAGCACTCACAATCACAGATGAGTGTTCTACATGAGATAATTTTCTTGAGATTGGTGACAGATAGACCTCCATGCAAATTTAAAGAAAAATTCAACATGTTACCTAAATTTCATGTGCAGAATCATGTAATATGCACCAAACGCAAAGTCATAGTGACCCCTTTTTTTCATTGCAATTTTTTTCCAGTTTTGCACAGTGTCTTACCTAAATGCAAATATCACATTATCTATCGTCATTAACAAAATAATGAGCACGCCATCATGAAGCTGACATATAAAGTAAAACTGAAATTTTGTACAAAGTAGTTTCTGTAAAATTGTTTCAGAAAGATTCCAGGGTGTGCACCTTGATTCTGGGTCAGTGCAGCACATCCTTAACTGTATGAAAGTGGGCAAACAATGTCAGCCTCTTCCTCCTAACAAATGAAGAGCCCAAGCAGCACTTTGGACAAAAACTGTTCACTGTGCATCAACCACTGTATCCTGCATGGACTCTACTTACCGCCACTGGTGAACTGTGCAAGAACACTCAGTTGTTGTTGTTGTTGTTCTTGTTATTATCTATAGTTGAGTCTTTGGCAATGGCTGCAATGCGTCAATTACTAAATGACACAGTACTTACATCAATAATGGAAGGAGTAAAACTTACAGCTCATAGCATGACTCAGGCTTGGGTAGGCATATAAACAAGACTGACGATTCGTAGAAACTAAAATAGTGTTTGACTGCAAATTTCTTTATTTAGTTCAGTTATTTGTTTTGATCATTAAGATCATCATCAGACTGATCTAAAAGAGAGAGTATGTGCATGTTCATGCTTTAAGAGCATTTTGATGAGTTACAACAGTACAAGTAGTACTGTTGATTCACATGACTGGAGAAGCATCCCACAAATAACATACCTCTCTCATTAAACTTACGAAAGAAGCGAATGAAACTTTTAGACACAATTGGCATCATCACAAGATATGAAAACATGATAGTACTGTGATGAACACTCATGGCCCATGATGTAGAATCAGCATTGACACACTGCTTATAGCTGTGACACAAGCAGCAGAGGGGGCTTGGACACTAAGTGTCGTTTCTGTAAGCACAATTTACAATGATGTATTACAGAGCCAGACATAGGATGTATAAGTCCTACATATGCCAAAATAGGATGAGTTAGACATGTAATTAAAATAGAGTGGGAGAATAAAATTAGGGCCACAGTTAGATATTCAAAATAATCTTCCAGGTGATCATGTCACCCCTCATCAAGACAGACAGTGTTACTTTGTGTGTGTGTGTGTGTGTGTGTGTGTGTGTGTGTGTGTGTGTGTGTGTTGAGGGACAGGGTACATATTAATGGAGAAAATTCATGCAAAAGCTAGCAACATTCTGTTCTACTAATGGCATTCCATTACCATAGAGTACTTAAATCTGTATTTACGTGATATTACAATTTCCCCCCTTCATGTTATCATTTTTAGTGCTGCCATGATGTGCAAAGGTGAATGATAACAATGGATATTTGAAGGTGAAGTAATTTAGGTAGCCAGGATCCAGACTAACACAATCTTTTGGGTAGTGGCTACTTTACAATTGTAAAGAAAATTTTTCTCTCAGTCCTGGTAAAGCACCTATAGACAGTCTCTGCATTCTTTAAATCAGCATCTCTGATGCAAAATATTTTCCGTAAGCTGTGCTTTTAGCTAAGTGAAAGGAAAGAGAGAGAGGCAGGGCAACATCCATGCTGTGTGTAGAGTGTAATAAACATTTTGACTAAATATGAAGGAGTTCACGAATGCAAAAGTGTCAAGCAGTTGGATGCAGTTCAGATCGTTTTGGTCAGGATCTTCTAAAGTGGTGGATAATGGATTTTCTGTTGTTGTATGGAGGGACATTTTGTTGAGTAACCACACCACTGCATACAGAGAATGAAATTACCACATTCTTATCAACGTATGAAAGAACCTGACCTTCACTAGTCAGTGAATGGGATAGTTTCCATATTGTGCCCACATATTTCCTGTCATCATCATCATCATAATCATCATCATCAACAACATCACACACACACACACACACACACACACACACACACACTAACTCACTCACTCTCTACCACCACCACTACTGTTTAACATTCCAATAAGTTTCTGTTGACACTCATCATGTGCATACACAATGCTGCATCCATTGGATACAAATAAATCTCATTCCAAATGGCCTCAAAAAATGGTTAACAAGCTACTAAGCAAAATTTTTATCTCTGCAGTACTATCCTTATGATTTATTCTTTCAAATGTTACAGGTGTCACAATTGTGGATTTTTTTACTTTAGTTGCCACAACACTAGCTCATTCTTGGTGTGTAGTTGATTACAGAGCACCTATACATGCCTGCTCCAACATGTAGTACGATTTAAAAGTTGAAAGAAAATTTTCAAACCACATATTGCTCATCACGAGTCTGACAATGGAAAACCCTGGATGGAATGTAACAATATTAAGAAAAAGATAGTTGTTACTCTCCATATAGTGGAGATGCTGAGTTGCAGATAGGCACAACAAAAAGTCTGACAGAAAAATGAGTTTCGGCCAACAAGGCCTTTGTCGGAGGTAGAACATACACACACACACTCACACAACTCACACACACATGATCACAGTCTCTGGCTGCTGAGGCCAGACTGCGAGCAGCAGTGCATGATGGGAGATGCAACTGGGTGGTGGGAGTAGGGAGGAGGCTGGCATGGGGAGGGATAGTAGGGTAGGGGTGGCTGACTGTGAAATGCTGCTTGTGGGAGTATACAGGGACAAAGTGGAGAGAGGATAGGACAGCTAGGTGCAGTCGGGAGGTTACACAAATGGTGGGGGAGGGTTAGCAGAAAAGTAGAGAGGAAAGAAGACTGTGGGTGCGTTGGTGGAATAGACTGTGTAGTGCTGGAATGGAAACAGGAAAGGGGCTAAGACTAATGAAGGTTGAGGCCAGGAGGGTTATGAGAATGTAGGACGTATGGCAGGAAGAGTTCCCACCTGCACAGTTCATAGAAGGTGGTGGTGGTGGTGGTGGTGGTGGGAAGGATCCAGATAGCACAGGATGTGAAACAGTCATTGAAATGAAGAATATTGTGGTGGGCAGTGTGGTCAGCAATGGGGTGGTCCAGCTTTTTCTTGGTGACAGTTTGTCAGTGGCCATTCATGCAGACAGACAGCTTGTTGGTTGTCATGCCCACATAGAATACAGCACAGTGGTTGCGGTTTATCTTGTAGAACACATGACTGGTTTCACAGGTAGCCCTGCCTTTGATGGGATAGGTGATACTTGTGACTGGGCTGGAGTAGGTGGTGGTGGAAGGATGTATGGGACAGGTCTTGCATCTAGGTCTATTACAGGATTTGAGCCATGGAGCAAGGGGTAGTGTAGGGATGCATGAGGATATTGTGTGTGTTTGGTGGATTGCAGAATACCACTCTGGGAGGGGTGGGAACAATATTGGGTAGAATAATCCTCATTTCAAGGCATGATGAGAGGTGGTTGAAACCCTCACAGAGAACGCGATTCAGTTGCTCCAATCCTGGGCGGTACTGAGTCATGAGGGAGGGCCCCTCTGTGGCCAGACAGTGGGACTTAGGGAAGTGGTGGGTGACTGGAGAGATAAGGCACGGGAGATCTGTTTTTCTACAAGGCTGGGAAGATAATTACAGTCTGTGAAGACCTCAATGAGAGCCTCAGTATATTTTGAGAGGATCCACTCGTCACTACAAATGCAATGGTCACAAGTAGCTAGGATGTATGGAAGGGACTTCTTGGTACGGATGGGTTGGTGCTGTCGAAGTGGATGTATTGCTGGTGGTTGGTAGGTGTATATGGACGGAGGTACTGAGGTAGCAATCTTTGAGGTTAAGGTCAACATCAAGAAAGGTGGCTTGTTGGGTTGAGTAGGGCCAGGTGAAGCAAATGGGGGAGGAGGTGTTGAGGTTCTGGAGGAATGTGAATATGTTATCCTCACCCTCAATCCATATGAAAATATCATCAAAGAAACTGAATCAGTTGAGGGGTTTGGGATTCTGGGTGTTTAGGAAGGACCCCTCTAGATGGCCCATGAATAGATTGTCATAGGATGGTGCCATACGAGTGTCCATAGGTGTACCCTGGATTTGTTTGTGGGTAATGCCTACAAAGGAGAAGTAATTGTGGGTGAAGACATAGTCGGTCACAGTGATCAGGAAGGTGGTTATTGGTTTGGAATCCATTAGGTACTGTGAAAGATAGTGTTCAATAGCGTTAAGGCCATGGGCAGTAAGGATGTTTGTGTAAAGGGAGATGCCATCAATAGTGATGAGCAGGGCACCCCGTGGTAAAGGAACAGGAACTATGGAGAATCAGTGGAGGAAATGTTAGGCATCTTCATGTATAGGAGGATAGGTTTTGGATAATAGGCTGAAGTGTTGGTCTACAAGAGCAGAGTGTGTCTCGGTGGGGCACATTAACGCGCCACAATCTTGTGTCCTAGGTGGTTGGGTTTATAGACTTTAGGAAGCATGTAGAGGTAAAAGTGTGGGGAGTGTTAAGGGTGAGGAGCGAGATATACGCCAGGAAGAGGTTCTGGGATGGGCCTCTAATCCTGATACCCATGTCAGAACCTCTCCCTGTAGTCTATCTCACCTCTTACCCCTACCACTCCCCGCACTCCTACCTTCTACATACTTCCTGAGTCCAGAAACCCAATCACCCAGGACACACCATTGTGGCTGGTTACTATGTCCCCACTGAGAGAATCTCTGCTCTCGTAGACCCAACATCTTCAGCCTATTACCTGCAACCTACCCTCCTATAAAAGAGATGCTAAACATTATCTCCACTGATTCTCCACAGTTCCTGTTCTTTACCACATGGTGCCCTGCTCATCACTATTGATACCACCTCCTTTAACACTAACATGCGTAATGCCCTTGGCCTTACTGATATTTAATGCTACTTTTCCCAATGCCCAATGGATTCCAAGCCTACAACCTCCTTCCAGATTGCCATGACCAACTATATCCTCACCCACAATTACTTCTCCTTTGAAGGCGTTACCCACGAACAAATCCATGGTGCAGCTATGGGCTCTTGTATGGTGCTATCCTATGCTAACTTATTCTTGGATCATGTAGAGGAATCCTTCCTAAGCACCCAGAATCCCAAACCCCTCACTGGTTCAGATTCATTCATGACATCTTCATGATCTGGATTAAGTGTGAGGACACCCTATCCACGCTCCGCCAGAGTCTCACAACACCTTCTCCCCCATTCACTTCATCTGCTCCTACTCAAGCCAAGAATCCACCTTATTTAGGTACCTCCATCATCTCAAACCTACCAACCACAGGCAATACCTGCACTTCGACAGCAGCCACCCATTCCATACCAAGAAGTCCTTCCCATACGGCTTAGCTACCCTTGGCCGTTGCATCTGTAGTGATGAGCAGTCGCTCTCAAAATACACCGAGGGCCTCACTGAGTCCTTCACAGATGACAATTACACTCCCAGCTACGTACAAAAACAGATCTCCCACGCCCTATTTTTCCAGTCACTCACCACCTCCCAAAGACCCACTGTCTGGCCACAGACAAGCATTCCCCTCATGACTCAGTACCACCCAGGACTGGAGCAACTGAATCACATTCTCTGCCAGGGTTTTGACTGTGTCTCATCCTGCCCTGAAATGAAGAATGTCCCATCCACTATCCATCCCATCCTTCCCGCAGTTGTGTTGCGCCGCTCACCCAACCTACATAATATCCTCGAATATCCCTACACAACTCCTGCTCCCAAGCCCTTGCCCCATGGCTCATATCCTTGTAACAGACCACCGCCTACTCCAGTGCAGTCACAAGCGTCTCTATCCCATGAAAGGCAGGGCTACCTGTGAAACCAGTCATGTGATCAACAAGCTAAGCTGCAACCACTGTGCTGTATTCTATGTGGGCATGACAATCGACAAGCTATGTGTCCGCATGAATGACTACCAACAAACTGTTACCAGGAAACAGCTGGACCATCCCAATTCTGAGCACGCCGCCCAATACAATATTCTTCACTTCAGCAACTGCTTCACAGCAGTCTTTCCCACCAACACCAGCTTCCCATAATTGCACAGGTTGGAACGTTCTCGCAATCCTGCTGACCTCAACCTTCATTAGTCTTAACTCCTTCCCTTGTTACGTGCGCACGGAGCACACGATACTCTTTAAAGCCTGTACTATGGTAAGTTAACGGGCTTCACCTTATGAGAAAGGATATTTGTACAGATATTGACCGCGTGTACCTGAATGGATGCAAATCAGACTAACACCCACTCTGTAATAACAATGATACGTCAAGCTAGTTCTGAAATGCAACTACACATCAGAACGGACAAAAAGCAACACAGAAGATGCTACCAATTTGTTAATAATATGGTCGCCAGCCTAATTAGGCATTAACTGAGTTTCTTTCCTGTACAAGTTGATGTACATTCATGCAAAACAACATGTAGTAACACTGCATAATATAGTGAATTTTAGAACCAGAAAATCTATTGAACTGATAATTTCACTTTCTGTACTTATATGGATAATCCATATATACATAACACTACACTATAATGTTTACTACAAAATTTTGTACTGTCTATTGATCTGATTAAAATCGGGCATAGGTTACCCTAGAAATAGCAATTTCGAGCCACAAACAAAATGTCAATTTTAATAAAGATAAAACACTGATAAATTTTTTGGCTTTTATATTGACTTTAACTTTTGCTGGTCAAATCAATTTAGAACACTTCAGAATTCAAAAGAATAAAAGGGGGGGGGGACCCTGAAACTGTTATGATTACTTTATTTAAAAAAAATTGATTATTGAAATCATTATGCGCTCAAGATTTCCGATATATGAGTTACTACTCTTTTTATCTTATTTCCTGCTCATTTAAATACCATTATATCTGTCTCGAAATAATTAAACTTCATTACTAAATCAATATCAAAGTTATCTTCCAACTTTGTCAGACCTTCGTTATTCATTTGCTGGTTCATTAACAAAACAGTTCTTTAAACACCATTCTAACATAGTTAGGTCTGCAGGTAATTATTATTAACACAAACTTTAATTTTTCATCTCGGGACACTCGGATTGCACAACATTTGGAAAGGACCCTATCTAGCTTAGTAGTGAGGATAATTAAATGATAGGAAAGTTCTGGTAAAATTTAAGTTGTTATTGAACAGTATGGAACAAAATGAACACTGGTCCATACGAATACAGTACTAAAAGTTTCAACCTGTTTGTATCGATGCGGCGGTTGGCGGGCAGCGAGATGGCGAGGCACAGAGCACACATACAACCACAGCTATGGCTCTTGATATACTGGCACTTTATTTCTTCATAGCGTCACAATACTTTTCCGGTTAGTGCCTATGGAATTTTGCCATGCTGTATGGGCGTTGGAAAGGCATACCCGAGGCTCAATGAAACTATGTCTTCCAGGAGAGCCTCCTCGCTCCAGAACGTGTTGCTCATACCAATGCCAAACTCCAACTACTACTGCTGAGCCCGTTATGCCGTGCAGCGCCCGTGTGCATTTTCCCGCGCTCGCCTGCCATCCACCTTTTACTGCTTCCTTACAGGCCGGGTATTCACCCAAGGTTTTTCATTCTACATATCCTAATACATTGCCTACGTGTGGACCAGACGCACAGTTACAATTTTAAACATCTTACAATAGTTCCAATATTTGTTACATTTCAATTCTATTACAATATTGCTTGACATTTGACATAAACATTAATATTCACATTGAAAATTGCTTACAGTTTTCTTAACACAATGACATGAAACAAAAAAGAAATGAAGTCAGTACATCGAT